>NW_013171867.1:723045-725391 GCF_000151665.1 Blastocystis hominis
CGACGTCCAGCAACCCGAGCTCTCTCTCTCTCTTTAGCTCTCTCGATGCGTGCGTGGCCTACTGGGTGCGCGTGGCGCTGTGCTCCGCCGCGTGCTCCATCCTCTCCGAGGCCTCCTCTCCCATCACCCTCGCCGCGTATGTCGTCGCGCCCGGCGCGGTGCAGAACCTCGAGGTGGCCGCGCTCTCCTCGACCTCGCTGCGCGTGCAGTGGGCAGAGCCGGCGGAGCTGGGCGGCGCCAGCATTGGGTACTACGTGGTGCGACGCTCGTGGATGGCGTCGATGGCCGTGATCCAGAGCGAGAGCGAGAGCGAGAGCGAGAGCGAGAGCGAGAGCGAGAGCGAGAGCGAGAGCGAGAGCGAGAGCGAGAGCGAGGTCGCCAGCACGAACTGCTTCCTGGACCTGCAGAGCGTGCAGAGCGTGCAGAGCGTGCAGAGCGTGCAGAGCGTGCAGAGCGTGCAGCACGCGCCCATCTATCTGAGCGTGGCCGCGTTCAACGGGTATCTCTCCCGCCAAGAGAAGATCCTAACATTATAGGCAATTCCTTCGAAGCAAATCGAAAGTGTCTTAACCAGTTGGATCGACAAGCCAAAGTAAAACTATTCTTGAGCCCTATTATTTTGGTGGATTATATTGAGAAAGCGAAATACACTACTGAAACTGTTTTCTAATGTACTCCTTTAGAACTAGCTACAAAGCTCGGATAACACCAATAATAGTGTTATAAGCACAGAATAGCTTAGGAAATCTTGTTTCAAAGACATTCTATTCTCCAGTGTTCCGGATAACAAAAACACATTCCAAATAGCGTTCTTCACTTCTCATATAATTGTATAGGCTATTAAAATGTGTGAATACCCAACCAAAAATAACAAAGCTTCCCAAAATAAACAATGGAATGTGTTTTGGAATTGCAATGATTCGACATATTTCCTATCGAATGCTCCACCACTCAATTGATAATGGTTCATTTTTGAATATTCACTTTGAAAATAGCAAGACATATTTGATAGAAGAAATATGAAAAAGTGAGAAGCAAATAGAACCATTTTTGTTGGAATTTGAGAAACAGGCATTTCTAGTTCAACTTACACCATGTATACATACTCCTAAATTTCCAATAGAAAAATAGAATTGTGTTTCGGTGATATTTAAACTGGATATTAAACTGAGTGTGCTTTTGGATTTTCTCATAATTTTTTTATTTTGGTCAAATAAAATGGTTGAGGAATGTATTGTGTTATCTTCCATGCTTATGAAAAGCCTATTTGACTGAAGTTCGCTTCACCGAGTATCTACTGGACGGATACGGTACGCTCGGCGACCCTGAAACCCTGGTCAAGGGTGGAATCAAATACACTGTTCAGCGATTCCAGGAAAAGCACAGAAACGAATTTCTATTATGCTCAGAATCTGGTGATGTGTATCTGTTTGAAAATAACGTACTGAAACAAGAATGGAAGGAGGACGAGAATGGGAAGAAATCGGAGGAGTTTATTCGATACAAGAATGGTCGAGCCGATTTCAGTCAGCGATTCGAGTATATTTTGGAACAAATGAACAACAAACGTTTTGTTTACCACAAGAAAGGACTTCGAATGGAAATCTGGTCAGTTCAAACGGGGCATTTGCTGTATCACGGAGGGTACAACGAAAGACGAATGAAAGAAGGCTGGGGCATCGAATACGATGAAGAAAGCGGAAATGTGGCTGTGGAAGGGATGTGGAGTAAAGGAGTATTGAAAGAAGTGATTCGATGTTTCAATGGAGATACGATGACCGAATTGAAGCGAAACGGAGCAGATAGCTTGGATCCAACGAAACGAATTCCGATCTATGTGGGTGGATTTCGCTATGATGAAGACAATGAACGATTTATTCGTGAAGGGAAAGGATGTCTGATTGATGAAAAGACTGGAATGGCAACTCGAGAATGTGAATGGAAAGATGGAAAGGAAGTGAGTGGAGTGGATCTAACTGATGGATGGTACGATCCAAAATTGAGGTAGGGTTTATCAACAGCCATGATTCCTAGACCTGCTTCTGTTCCTGCTCCTCTTCGAATCAACGTCACTGGATCTACAAAATGGACCGATGTGAGTTTGCAAGTAACCGATTTGACGATTTCATCGAATTGCTGTAACGATTTGAATGCATTGGATCTGAATCGATTCGAGTGGCTACGATCTATCGAAATCGGCGATGAATGTTTTGAATCAGTGCAAACATTCAAAATCGAAGGATTGAATCGATTGAAAACTATCAAAATCGGAAACAATTCATTTACTCAAGTGAAACAAGAGTGGTTTGACCGTTCCCATTCCAATGAAGAATGGTATTCTAAGGT
>NW_013171867.1:725668-731949 GCF_000151665.1 Blastocystis hominis
GATATGATATTGAATATTTGAATGATGCATAGATCTTCCAAATCTACAATCCATTACATTAGGTTATAATACATTCCATTTAACCTTCTCAACAATAATTGATAGTATTGAATGAATTCGAATGAAATGATTGATGTAGATCTACCATCATTAAGATCCATTCAACTCGGTAGATGGGCACTTGCTGGAACATGGAAGAATGATTCTTGTTCATTGATACTTCGAAGTAATAATGAATTGATTGGTTATGATTTGTTTTGTAGATCTTCCAAATCTAACATCAATAACTTCTGTGGGAGGTAGTTTCTATAATCCTCGTTGGGTGACATTGGCAAGTATTTCTGAATATTGAATATTGATAGTATTTAGATATTCCAAATCTTCAAAATGTCAAACTACCTTGGTCATTACATGAAATCCGATCGAAATCAATTTCGAGTATAGTTTGATTAATTTGATTTGATTCATAGATGTTTCTTCCATTCTCGCTGATCTTGTCCAGGAAATCAAGCATTAAATCTATAATTTTGATTTGATTTGTTTTGTTTTGTTCAGTGATTCGTCATTGTTTAGGAACATTTCCATTGATTGATTGATTGATTGATTGATTGTTTGAAACCGATTCTTGATCACAATTCATGATTCTATAATTATCAAAGTATCAATCCTGCCTGATTATTATGATGTTCTTCTTTACCATTTTAACAATGATACTGAATTATGATTGTTGTTTCAATCAATCAATCAATCAATCATTGTTTTCGATCATTATTATCATTATTATTACCAATGAGCCAATGATCACATATTGAACATTCACAAATGATGAATCCAATCTACCAATAATAATAATAATAATAATAATATACAAATGATGGTTTGAATAGGTTTGAACTAGGATTTGTTCAATATTGATAGGAAACTGCTTGCTTCGAATTTGACATCATAATCATAATCATGAATAATAAGATTGGATTTGATAGTGACACAATGGAATGATTGGAATCGATTGATATTGGATGATTATTCACATTTGTGAATCCATTGTTAAATCGGTAGATAATACAATACAATACAATACAATAGAATGATTGATATTGAATTAGGATATTGATTTTGACTTATTGAATAGGAATCGATCACTGTATACATAGAATAGAATAGAATAGAATCCGATTGAATAGCATTGGAAATCATATTGGATTCACCATTCAATCAATCCAACTATCATTTGTTTGTTTGTTTGTTTGTTTGTTTATCAATGAGTCACAAAACATGGATTTATCAATTTGATAATAATTGAATCAAATCGGATGTGTTTGATACTTGATAGTTGTAGTTAGTAGTAATATCAATCGTGGTTTCACATTTCGATATTTGGATGGAATGTCGTATTCTTCAATATCACACAAACCACTCATTCACTCATTCACTCACTCAATCAATCAATGGATGAAAGATAGCTGATTCAAAATGCAAATGAATGTTGAATATCGTAAAGAATCAATTCATCATTCACACTCAATAATACTGATAAGAATAGAAAGGCTCTTCAATCTGTTGAATAATTGAATGATTGACTGAATGGTTTGTATTTGGTTAGTTTTCGATCTCCATTCATCATCATTATCATTATGATTGTATTATCATCCACATTATTCATCGGTCTATTTCAGCATATTGAATATCATTAGATCACTTTGGTATTGTTGATCATGAATAGAATGATTGGATAGGATCGATCAATCAGAATCAGAATCAAAATCAGATTGATGATGAGTATTCAACCATCAATCCTCGTGATTATTATTATTAGTAGTAGTAGCAGTATTTGTATTAGTATTTGTTCGATTATTAATGATATAGAATCGATCGAATGATTCATTGATAGTGATCCAATCGACTGATAGAATTATACAATTGATTCGATCGAATCCAAATGGAACAATCACTCAAACACATTGTAGTCTCAATGGTTGTTTTGCAATTGAATCGATCGAGATTCATGAAATCGTTATGTTCGATCATTGGTTTAGCTGGAATCAGCATTTGATAATCACAATACAATAATGAGGCATATTGTGAGAACCATTTGTGTTGTGGTTTGAATATGAGTATATTGATAATGGCCTTTCTTGGAATCCATTGTTTGATTGTATATTCAATATGCTGTTTGTGATTGTACACCGATGAATCCACAAATCACATATTTCGAATGAATCTTGATCGAACGACTTCAATCGAATCGTTTTGACAATATTCATTACACTTAATCGAATTGAATCAATAGGAATCGACACAATTCATATTTGTTTGTTGAGATAGTATTAATTTGGATAATACTCAATGATTCATTATTCTTTTGTTTTGTTTTGTTTTCTTTGTTTTTGTTTTGATATTGCTTATCTATTTTTGATTATTCCATTTTTCATTTGTTGTTGTTTTTGTTTTTGATGTTGTTGTTACTTTTCAACTTTTGGAATTGATTGTAGTTCATTTCATTATTTCATTTTTGATTTTGATTTTTAGTTTATTCTTGTTTGTTTTGCTATTCTTTAGTTTTCTTTGTTTCTTATTTTCTTATATTTGGGCATTTTCTTAATCTTCCTTATTCTTTTGTTTTGTTTTGTTTTGTATTATATGATTCTAATTTGATTTTAGTTTTTCTTTTTTGAGTTAGCATTATTCTTTATTATCCTTTTTTCATATTCTAACATTCATCCTTTAATTATTCACTATCCACCAGACAAATTGACTAGTGTCGATTCTTATTGATTCAATTCTCATAAAGAAATATGTGATTATTTGTTTGGATTGTTCCATGTTTTGTTTTGCTTATTTCTCTTTGTTTTCTGTTCATCATCATCATTATTATTATTATATATCCATTTTCACCAATCATAGAATCAATCATGTGCCATCAGTTTGAAACAACAATACAAATTCCACAGATCATTGTAAAATGAACCAGATAGAATTGTTCTAATCATAATCAATCGAAATGTGTTCCTATTAAACGAATCAAATCAAATCAAATCAATCAATAATACTTACTGATCGATTCTGGATAATAGATCAATTAGATTGATATGTGGAATGATCGAAATGAAGAACAAACTCGATATGTGAAAACAAACAAATACCAAGAATGCATATCAATTTCAAACAATCCACATAATTGAATGAATCTATGTGAATCGATTCAGATTTAAATATAAATGAAGAGAAGATCATTTGATTGTCGGTTTGCATGGAAAGATTGATTGTTGTCACGAATCATCAATCCGATTGATTTGAAATGATTTCGTATTGTAGGTTCTGATTATTGATTAAATCAATTGATAGATAGTTTGGTCCATTGCTTACTACAACTACTACTACTATTATTGTTGTTGTTGCTGTGGATGTTGCTGCTGCTATTGCTACTTCTCTCTTTCTCCCCTACCATTCATTCATTGATTCCAAACCATCAAAATCGATAACAATATTCCTTGTCAACAAAAGAAGAAATGGAATCAATGAAAGCAAAGAATCAAGTGTTTCCTTTATGACAATCAATGATCCATTAATCTATGATTGAATGATTGAGTGAGTGAGTGATGAAGGAAAACAGAATGAATGAATGAATAATAAGGAAAAACAATATGTGTCATATGATATCGGATACTGGAAGGTAGGGGAGAAAGATGGGATGATGATGATTCAACTTCATTGACACTTCGAAGTATGAATGAATTGATTGGTTATGATTTGTTTTGGATCTTCCAAGTCTAACATCATTAACTTCTGTATAATGGAGTTTCTGTTGTCCTCGTTTTGGTGACATTGGAAAGTGGATCTAAATATTGAATAGAGATGGTAAATAGATATTCCAAATCTGTTTCAAAATGTCAATCTACTTGTATCATTGGGGTATATTCAATCGAAATCGATTCGAGTATTGTTGATAAATAGAATGGAATTGATTTCATATGATTTTCATAGATTTCAATTCCATTTGGTAAGTTTAAGCTTATCTTATATTGTTAGGTGATTTGATTTAATTTGATTTGATTTGATTCATTGTGTTTCATTCTATTCCGTTTGATCATTTGATTTGATTTGATTTGATTTGATTCGTTTAATAGGAACACATTTCGATTGATTATGATTAGAACAATTCTATCTGGTTCATTTTACAATGATCTGTGGAATTTGTATTGTTGTTTCAAACTGATGGCACATGATTGATTCGATGATTGGTTAAAATGGATATGTAATAATAATGATGATGATGATGAACAGAAAACAAACAGAAATAAGCAAAACAAAACATGGAACAATCCAAACAAATAATCACATATTTCCTTATGAGAATTGAATCAATAAGAATCGACACAATCCAATTTGTCTGGTGGATAGTGAATAATTAAAGGATGAATGTTAGAATATACAAAGAAAAGAATAAAGAAAAAGAAAATACAAAAAAAGAAAAACTAAAAACAAATTAGAATCATATAATACAAAACTAAAGAAAACAAAAGAATAAGGAAAAGAAAAGGAATAAAATACACAAATATAAGAAAATAAGAAACAAAGAAAACTAAAGAATAGCAAAACAAACAAGAATAAACTAAAAATCAAAATAGAAAATGAAATAATAAAATGAACTACAATGAATTCCAAAAGTTGAAAAGTAACAACAACAACAACAACAAAAACAACAAATGAAAAATGGAATAATCAAAAATAGATAAGCAACATCAAAACAAAAACAAAAGAATAATGAATCATTGAGTATTATCCAAATTAATACTATCTCAACAAACAAATATGAATTGTGTCGATTCCTATTGATTCAATTCGATTAAGTGTAATGAATATTGTCAAAACGATTCGATTGAAGTCGTTCGATCAAGATTCATTCGAAATATGTGATTTGTGGATTCATCGGTGTACAATCACAAACAGCATATTGAATATACAATCAAACAATGGATTCCAAGAAAGGCCATTATCGAAATACTCATATTCAAACCACAACACAAATGGTTCTCACAATATGCCTCATTATTGTATTGTGATTATCAAATGCTGATTCCATATTGACTTGTTCGAATGTGATCTAATGATTTGAATGAAATCAATAATTATGATAATTATGATAATTATGATCAGAAAGAAAAAAAGAAAGAAAGAAAGAAATAAGAGTATTGTTATGCAATACATTACAATGATAGATTCCAGCTAAACCAATGATCGAACATAACGATTTCATGAATCTCGATCGATTCAATTGCAAAACAACCATTGAGACTACAATGTGTTTGAGTGATTGTTCCATTTGGATTCGATCGAATCAATTGTATAATTCTATCAGTCGATTGGATTGCTATCAATGAATCATTCGATCGATTCTATATCACTGATAATCGAACAAATACTAATACAAATACTACTACTACTACTAATAATAATAATCACGAGGATTGATGGTTGAATACTCATCATCAATCTGATTCTGATTCTGATTCTGATTGATCGATCCTATCCAATCATTCTATTCATGATCAACAATACCAAAGTGATCTAATGATATTCAATATGCTGAAATAGACCGATGAATAATGATGATGATGATACAATCATAATGATAATGATAATGATAATGAATGGAGATCGAAAACTAACCAAATACAAACCATTCAGTCAATCAATCATTCAATGGATTGAACAGCCTTTCTATTCTTATCAGTATTATTGAGTGTGAATGATGAATTGATTCTTTACGATATTCAACATTCATTTGCATTTTGAATCAGCTATCTTTGATATATTGATTGATTGATTGAGTGAGTGAATGAGTGAATGAATGAGTGAATGAATGAGTGAGTGGTTTGTGTGATATTGAAGAATACGACATTCCATCCAAATATCGAATTGTGAAACCACGATTGATATTACTACTAACTATAACTATCAAGTATCAAACACATCCGATTTGATTCAATTATTATCAAATTGATAAATCCATGTTTTGTGACTCATTGATAAACAAACAAACAAACAAACAAACAAACAAACAAACAAACAAATGATAGTTGGATTGATTGAATGGTGAATCCAATATGATTTCCAATGCTATTCAATCGGATTCTATTCTATTCTATTCTATGTATACAGTGATCGATTCCTATTCAATAAGTCAAAATCAATATCCTAATTCAATATCAATTATTGTATTGTATTGTATTGTATTGTATTATCTACCGATTTAACAATGGATTCACAAATGTGAATAA
>NW_013171867.1:732099-734122 GCF_000151665.1 Blastocystis hominis
ATATTATTATTATTATTATTATTGGTAGATTGGATTCATCATTTGTGAATGTTCAATATGTGATCATTGGCTCATTGGTAATAATAATGATAATAATGATCGAAAACAATGATTGATTGATTGATTGATTGAAACAACAATCATAATTCAGTATCATTGTTAAAATGGTAAAGAAGAACATCATAATAATCAGGCAGGATTGATACTTTGATAATTATAGAATCATGAATTGTGATCAAGAATCGGTTTCAAACAAACAAACAATCAATCAATCAATGGAAATGTTCCTAAACAATGACGAATCACTGAACATATCAAATCAAATCAAATCAAAATTATAGATTGAATGCTTGATTTAGACAAGATCAGCGAGAATGGAAGAAACATCTATGAATCAAATCAAATTAATCAAACTATACTCGAAATTGATGCCCATCTAACCCACTCGAATGAATATGGTAGGTTGACATTTTGAAGATTTGGAATATCTAAATACTATCAATATTCAATATTCAGAAATACTTGTCAATGTCACCCAACGAGGATAATAGAAACTGTATTCTACAGAAGTTATTGATGTTAGAATTGGAAGATCTACAAAACAAATCATAACCAATCAATTCATTATTACTTCGCAGTATCAATGAATTAGAATTATCCCTTCTTCCAGCAAATGCCCATCTACCGAGTTGAATGGATTGTAATGATGGTAGATCTACATCAATCATTTCATTCGAATTCAATCAATACTTTCAATTATTGTTGATAAGGATTCAGCGAATGCAAAATCACCTAATGTAATGGATTGTAGATTTGGAAGATCTAGGCATCATTCAAATATTCAATATCATATCAATACCTCGAATCACAAATGAACTACACCAGAAATTGTATGACCTACTTTCAATTGTCCCAATTCGAATGGATTGTAATTGTGGTAGATTCTTCAATTCAAAGTCTCCAGCAAAATCACTGAAACTATATTCACCAATTTGAATGGATTCCAATGATTCACAATTCAATATGTGGAATGATTTCGATTTCTTGTCCGCCTTCTCGTAGTCCCAGTTTGGTGATTTCATTTGAGTAAATGAATTGTTTCCGATTTTGATAGTTTTCAATCGATTCAATCCATCGATTTTGAATGTTTTCACTGATTCAAAACATTCATCGCCGATTTCGATTGATTCCAAATTATACAACAATGAAACATCCCAATCAACCAATACACAATTGTCAATCAGTTTCAAATGTTTCATTCCGATATTCAATGGTTTGCTTCCATCTCCTTCATATTTTTCATCAATATCACATTCAATTCCATTATACCATTCACATTCATTCACTAATTTACCATATCGATCATACACTTTTCCTCTTCCAAATCGATTATCATCACACCAATATCCTTCATATTCAATACATCCATTATTATGATAACTCGTTCCATATCCAAATCGTTTCCAATTGATCATTATGCCCTTGTACACCAATATTCCATCATCATCATACATTTCACCATACCCAAATGGAATTCCCAACTTGTTTTCTGTCAATATCAATCCTTCAAATCGACTTCCATGATCCAAATCCACGATTCCTTCTACTACTACTTCTATGGCTTGTTCTTCATTATATGAAATAGCACCAATTTGATGATTTCCAAACACTTTCAACACTTTCTGCTCATTGAGGACAAATCCTTGATTCATTAATATTCCATTATTGGATTGCAATACTACACATTCTTTGTTACTCAAAATGAGTGAAATCCAGCCATTTGGTTTCCATACTTTACCTAAGCATCCCTGCACATTTTGAATCATGGAACTATCAATATGATAGTTACTGAAAGCAGAATTGACAAAATCAGCAATGTTTTGCATGGAAATGAAAAGAAATATGGGAAAACGGTTATTTTGGAAAAAAGATCTGGTTCATTATTTCTCGATAGAACACACGTCATGGATTATTGTGTATGGCCGTGTTCGATGTTTAAGAGATCTCAATCCCAGTTAAGCTA
>NW_013171867.1:734272-844426 GCF_000151665.1 Blastocystis hominis
TCCAACACGTCCCACACATCGCGTCCCGCGGGGAACCAGACGGTTCGGCGGAAGGAGGAAGGAGGAAGTCGCGGGAGCGCGAAGCTCGCACGTGGCGGTGCAGAGATCATGGAAGGATCCGGTAATCGCCATCGCACAGTCCCACTCAATGCCCTCCGCCTGATTCCACACACACCGCATACAGAACCGCGGGGATCTTCTCTTGGCGGGAGAGATACCCGTTGAACGCGGCCACGCTCTGCACGCTCTGCACGCTCTGCACGCTCTGCACGCTCTGCACGCTCTGCACGCTCTGCACGCTCTGCACGCTCTGCACGCTCTGCACGCTCTGCACGCTCTGCACGCTCTGCACGCTCTGCACGCTCTGCACGCTCTGCAGGTCCAGGAAGCAGTTCGTGCTGGCGACCTCGCTCTCGCTCTCGCTCTCGCTCTGGATCACGGCCATCGACGCCATCCACGAGCGTCGCACCACGTAGTACCGAATGCTGGCGCCGCCCAGCTCCGCCGGCTCTGCCCACTGCACGCGCAGCGAGGTCGAGGAGAGCGCGGCCACCTCGAGGTTCTGCACCGCGCCGGGCGCGACGACATACGCGGCGAGGGTGATGGGAGAGGAGGCCTCGGAGAGGATGGAGCACGCGGCGGAGCACAGCGCCACGCGCACCCAGTAGGCCACGCACGCATCGAGAGAGAGAGAGAGAGAGAGAGAGCTCGGGTTGCTGGACGTCGCCCTCTTGGAGGAGCGCGTCGGCGGCGAAGAGCTGGGAGTGGGAGCCAACCAAGGCCTGCACGAAGAGCTCGCACCACCACCAGACCCAGCGCACCTGCGTGGCTTCGAAGGCGGCAGCAGCACGACGGGCGCGGAGGTAGGCAGGGAGGGAGGCAGGCAGGCAGCAGCACGACGGGGCGGTAGACGGAGAAGGACGCGAAGGCGGACCAGGAGGCGCCCTTGCGGACACGCCAGCTGATGGCCATCACGCTGTTCACAATGGCGCCCGCCACCAACACGGAGCGCGTCTCGAAGAACTGGCTCTGCACATTGCTGCCCATCAAGGCCATCCATCGGGGCTTCATCGGAGATGCCACTGCTCCAGGGAACCTCCATCTGCACACACACGCTGCGCTGCGCCTACTCCACTTCCCTCATACCAATCGCGCTCTCCACAATCCGAGCAGGCCACAACCGAACGCCAACCGAACGCCGGCGCGGGTCGAGAAGGTCGCGATGAGGGTTTCCGCGGGGAAGGGGAGGCCGTTTCGGGACACCAACCTGTTGGCATTGATGTAGAGCGTGCGTGCCTTCGCAGAACCGCGGGAAGGAACCATCGAAGGCGAACGCGAAGGCTGAATGGCGAAGGCGAACTCAATGGTGTAGTCAGAGATGGAGATCGCGGTGGTGGGATAGGAGAACGTGGCCTCGGCCAATTCAAACACGATGTGGATGTTCATGGGCTCGAATGGGTCGTTGATCACCTCGCCCACGCCCACATTGCTCGTGCAGTACATCGTGGATTGCTTCCCATCTCCCATCGTCCACAGCGCCACGTCCCTCGCCCCATCGCCCGCCACGCAGCGCAGCATCGGCAGGATGGGCTGGCAGGAGCCCGTCCCCTATCGATCGATCGATTCCCACTGCTGATAGGCGTTGCACCCATCCGTGATCATGCCCCACTAGTCCACATCGCACTTCGTATCCAACACTTGCCCCAAGTGCCCTTCCGGCTACCCCGCCGCTTCGTCCGCGGGGCGCACCACCGCCACGCACCTCACCTCTCTTCCATTCTACCACTTCCCACACGCCCGCACCACGCACACCTCCACCTTCCCATGCTCCACAGACCCACAAATGCACAACTGCACCGTCTTGGAACTCGCCTGCTCCCACTGCCCATTCCAGTTCACTCGGCTCGCATCAATCAGAGGCGAGGACCGTACCCACAGCAGTTCGCATACTCCGCCTTCTTGTCCCATTCTCCCAAGTTCCACACACGCTCCGCTTCTACAAACCTACAGGTCTTGCTCCCATAGTTTGCCCTTTCACTCATCGCAAATCCGTTCTCTCTACCACACTCTACCACATCACAATATGAAAATGAAAATACGAGAAACAGAACAGATATCCTAGGCAAGAACGTCGTGCCTGTACCATATACCTCCCACGTTGCAAGTTATCTCCATGTATCCGCGGTCCCACATGGCATGAATGGGTTCGCCACGTTACACAGTTTGAAGTACAGAAATTCCTCACTCGGAACACACTCCACACAGCAAAAATGGAACCAGGGTCCACCGCCATTATGGTATTGAATGCGTTCACGATGCATATTTCACACACACAGTTTAGTCAAAGTAACGATAGCGCACACTACACTAGCTTCTTCAAACACACCAACTTGACGACAGAACCCATCCCAGCTACAATACTTACACTCCCACAACACAACACACAAAAACACATAGAAGTCCCAAAACAAAACAAAACAAAAGACAGGACATACAAGTCCAATTCCAAATTTTGAATACATTCAAACCCAGTAAGACGAAGCTAATAGCTTTTATTGTAAAACAAATGATTTCAAAAATACACAGGAATTGTGCAATTGTGAAAATAGTGTTGAAATTGGGTATGAGTGGAAGAATAGATTTCGAATAGGGAGGGAGTTGTTTTTACTGTGAAGTGGAAGGAAATGAACGGAAATGGGATATTGTGGAATGAATAGATCGAAGAGTGTTGTTTCCAGTGGAAGCGTTTTGTTTTTCGTTCTATTCATTTGGAATCTACTCTAGATGGGATAGAAAGAAATAGGGTATGTAGAAGATGATGATAGGAATGAAAATGGAAAAGCTAGCGATAAGCAGTTTTTGGGTTATCATTTATAGTAATAATATGTGATATGTGTATAGTAGAATCGAATAGTAGAGTTTGTGAGAAAGGTGGGTGTGTCGTTGAAGAACTGAGCAAAATAAGGTAGAATACATAATATATTTTATACGAACAAATAGAGATATATTCATATTCCACTGTTTCTAGGTTTTTGGATAGTTGGTGTCCAGTTTTTGTCGTTTTGATGCACTCTGAACCTATCAGAGTTTGTTATATTGCCAGAGAATACTATCCCTTATTCTAACCCATATAGTATCCCCCACCTGCCAAATAATGCAGAATATCTCCTATTTAAAGGAAGGATCGAATTGTACACCACTTCAATAGGGATACAAAGTGATTCACAATGTTGTTCTATTACGAGGATGAATAACAATAGTATACATAATACTTGCTGTTTGAGTTGGTTGATGAAAGTGAAATGCTTTGGTTCCCAACTCATTAGGATGAATAGAATTACTCACTAATAGTGATATCAGTATTGTTGATGATAAAGCTGAAATCCATAAGAATGGACTCTATGGGAATGAGTAGTTGTCCAATATCAAGCTGTGAGACATATCTGGCTGATTATTTGTTGGAGGCAACAATCAAACTATTACTTTTCAGATATATGTATAGAAGATAGACATTGATATCTATCTATCTATCTTCTTGAATACCTTACTGAAGTTGTACTTCCAAGATATCGTGAATGAGATGTACACATTGGAATTCAATGAGATCGGACGGTCATTCGCGTCTGTCAGTACCCAATCAATGGAATCCAGGTTCGATTGTTCAATCACATCGATCGATAGGTTGTCCCAGGTGATCATGTTGTTCAGTCCCATCGATACATGAATCAGGTTATCGATCAGCGGACTCTTGAGACCGAATGTTTGAGCATTGATACTACTGTAGACTCGGATCACACTCATGCCATTCGTGATGTCGTAGGGTTCACTCGCGACAGTAGTAGTAGTTGTCAGTAAGCCTTCCAGCTTCAGGATGTTCGCAATGTCGGATGCACCACTCAGGTCGACCGATTGAGCATTCTCGGAGACCAAGTATGCCTGGTTGTTGTCATTGATCGGCATCGATACGAGGGAAGTACCTTGTCCATTTCGTTGCCCACAGCCTCGATGAACTGGGAGAACGTGTAGTATCAGTAGGCATCGATAGGACAAGGGAGGTCTCGCCGTTCGCCAACACCACTATCTGGTTACACGAGGTACTCAGGAAGTATTGCCGTGGATTTTCCAGTCCTTTCACCAGCACACTCGATTCGAATCCGAGGATCGATTGGATCTCGGGAGCACGAGTGAAATCGATCGTGCAGAAATGATTCACTGTGATGTGGAATGCATTCTCACCGCTATACACCAATTCGAACAAAGCATCACTCGCATTCAGCATTGCAATGATCATTTCGATATCGTAGGCTCCTCTGGGTATTAACACCTCGTGTGGAGATGTCCCCGCATCGATTAATATCACTTGATCGGATGGTACGTTGTGCAACACGAAATCGGTATAGAGTGACACAGACGAGATGGAACATCGATCGAATGACAGAGGATTGTCCAGCTTCACTTCCTTCTTCGTAGTATTATCGAACACTTCCATCATACTCAACTGGTTCATCGGTAGAATTGAGGAAGGCACTTGATCGTACACATCTTCTCTTGTCAACTGGAGTTCGAATTCGCCGTTCAATCGCATGATATTACCATCCATATCGCGGAACAGGAACATCAATCGGTCAAATCGGGTTATCATCGGAATGCAGATGTCTTCTATGGTGCGGAGATAATTAACCTCGGGATCGGCAATGATCATTGTGGTGAGCAGGTTGTTGTTCTGATTGGCAATCTTCAGATCGGAGGAACGCACAATCGATGAGTACACTTGGATCACTTGACGATTTCGCGTGATATCAATCACGTTCGATCCATAGAACGAAGCGGGTAGAATGATCGTTCGTCCTTCCAAACCAAGGATTTCTCGAATATCCGGAGCATTGGTGAAGTCAATGATGTGTGGACTGGATATAAATACACCCAAAACTCGAAGCCTTCGTAGATATCGAGAACATAGTATCGGTCATGGTGTTGAGGATGGCAATGATTTGACCGATCATGTAGTATCCAGGAGGAATCGTTAGCTCCTCGTCATTCGATATTGTGACCACATTCGTAGAATTCACATTGTTGAACATGACTTGATTGGGTGTGAACAGGACAGTCATAGAAGTGATGTAGAGTTTCCGATACTTGTACGAGTTGATCCATTCGAACGTGCCTTTACTAGGTGAGCCTTAAATGAGCACGGAGTAGTGTATGGTTTGTCTCTCTTTACCATAGTAGTTGGTAATTGGCGTGGCTTTGCGCAGAAATTTGATCCTTGCCGACGTGTGGTGTCATGATTAGCCCGGATTCCATGGGAAAGAATGGCATAAAAGCATATTATTACTGCCGACAAATGGTCTATAGTTTTTATGGTAATTTTGGCGCGAAAAAGGCGGTCATGTTTATTCGCGTAATACGCTCCAATTATTAACTACTTTATTATTACTATAAATGCTCGTTTCTCAAAGTAATGAAACCTATAGCATTCAAATAGTAGGCATAGAGAAGAAACATGAACACTCTTTTTTTACCAGTTATAGACGTAGTGATTGTGACAGCAATAAGCTCATTTCTTGAACTGCGACAGCCATTTTCTATTTTTATTCTGTGTTTTCATGATCTTACAGAATACAGATATCATTTCTGATCATTGTGGAATAGACAAGGAGAATTACGACCATTTATACTATCTACACCACGATTCTATTAAACTTATAAATACTCTAAAGATCGTAGTATCATTGCAATAAGTTATGATTGCCATTCTGTTTTTCTTTCATGTTTGCTTTGTTCTGATTTGCTCCACCTTCATTTCAATCGATGATTTGAATTCTTAATAGTTCTATTCATAATAGATATTGGAGGAAAGCAAAAATGAAATCGTGAATTCAAAGCTAACAAAGAATCATTCCCACCAGAGTAAACAAAGATTGATTGTATCCGCTAATGATTTGCAGAAGGATTACATTTAGATTACTACGAGATACTAAAGGTTTTGGTTACTTTCAGTGGAGTTAGACCTTGTACTGGTGATATCAGTAGTAATGCTATTTCACCATTATATCTCCTTATTGTTGTGTGGTATATTTGAGCAATAGTTCCTTATTCTATGAAGTAGATATTGGCAAGTATGGACTTGTAATATATGACCAAATAAGTATTTGTCAATACATAATTAGTAACCAACAGTGGATATCCACACTGGACACTACTTAATGCACATTTCCACTGTATTAATACTACACTCATTTCAGCATATTTCAATGTCCAAATTTTCCATTTCATACCACGAATAGATAGCACATTCTAGCTATATGTCTAGTCTCTGTTCACATATCATCACCCATTATTGGAGTATTCACTATTTCGTTCACAATTCCACTTGATATCGCTCATTAGGGTAATTCAATGCACTTACTGTTTCTTTCATCAATAATACTTGTGAATTATAAGTTGCAGGGAGAATGACCTCAACTTCTTAAAAGAAATACTACACAAGAATGAAATTGTTTCATTTAGATCTCATCACGACATTTAAAACAACAGAAAACGAACTATTCCTCCATTCTTCTTCAGCTACAAAGTATCCGATTCTGTGTGGCTACTCTATTCTACTATTCATTCTATTTTCGGTTTTCAACATAGTCATTCATAAACTATTCGATTGTTGTATATTCAGAATCCTTGAGAAAAGAAGGGAGTTTCATTCATTTGTTCCCAACCTTTTCTTTGTACAAAAATGAGCCATCTTTCTACATTAATATTCAGTATTTATTTATTTATTTATATTTACCCAAGTTAAGAAATGCCCGTCACGATTCGTCAAACTGCTCCCAACTTTTGTTTGAATGGAGCTCAAGGAACTGAAACAATTTCCAATATTTCGCTTGATAACTACAAGGGAAAGTGGGTAATTCTGTTGTTCTATCCCATGGATTGGACTTTCGTTTGTCCCACCGAAATATTTGCTTATAATGATGCTGCTGACAAGTTGGCTGCAGTGAACACTGTGGTGCTTGGAATTTCTGGAGATTCTCCTTATACTCATTTGAGTTGGTTGAAGGCATCCCGTTCTGAGGGTGGACTGGGTGGTCTTATCAATATTCCGTTGCTTTCGGATGTGACTCGTGAGACGATGAAGAACTATGGAGTATACAATGAAGATAAATCGGGTTTGGATTATGCTCAAGCTTTCCGAGGATTGTTCTTGATCGATCCGAATCAGAAAATCCGTCATATTTATATAAATGATAATGGAGTTGGTCGTAGTGTGGATGAAACGATCCGTGTGATCAAGGGACTTCAGTTCAGTGATGTACACGGAGAAGTCTGTCCTGCGAACTGGCACGAAGGTGATAAAACTTTCGTTCCTAACAATGCAGGAATCTCGAAGTTCTTGGTGAATTTGAAGAAGTAAATACTAAATGTGTAGAATGTTTGCATTTTTGTTTGTTTGAAAACACACACAAATACTATTTGTTCTGGATTCCAGTTGATACAGAATCAGAAATGTAACTCAAAATATGTGAGTGAATGAGTGATGATAAGAATGTGATATTTAAATAGGTAATTGAATAATAATAAAATGAGAACGGCCATATCTGATGGAAAGCGCCCTAACCCGTCCGATCTAGGAAGCTAAGTCATCACGAGTCGAGTTAGTACCAGTGTGGGTGACTCGCTGAGAAGTCTCGATGCTGTTCTTTTATTCAACTATTCTATTCACTTTTGTTCCATTCTATTTTTCACTTTTCCATTATTATATTGTATTCCGCTCTACTTTACACTTTCAATGGTTTTGTTAAATTAACTTATTCGATCTATTCGCTCACTCACTCTGTCGTGTACACCCTTTCTTTTCCTTTCACACTTTCTGAGTTCAACAAACACTTCAAAGAGCAAAATCGAGTTTCGTCAGTTTCGTCTCATTCTCATCTAATGCGACCATTCCTATAAACTCCAACGATCGCACCGAACACCAAAATCGTGCCTCCACCACTTCTCTATCCGCCTTCTTATCCTCTTTCAAGAACACTCCAAAAAACGCCTTCTTCGCGTCTTCCACCAACACGCTTTTCGGCCAATCCTTAAACAGTCCATACAAGATGCCCAAATCGTCCTGGCTGCTTTGAATCGGACGCGAAAACGTATTCGAAGCCTTGTCAGTCTGAGTATTCGCCTTGTTGGACCCATTGGACCCATCAAAATTGCAGCAAGAACAAGGGAAATACGATTCTGGATACAGCAAACCTTCAACAACCTGCTTTCGATTCGATAAATGAAGTTCGCTGCGTGTAGGAGGCGAGTCGACATGCAAAAACGAATTCTCGGGGAAACTCAGTGCGACCAATGCCTCCAAAATACAGAAAAAGGAGGTTTTTTCGGAGGGTTTGATGCGAAGCGAACTTTCCCGCTGTTTCTACGTTCAACTCATCGAATTCGAGCCACTTTAAAATGAGCACGAAGCTCGTGATACGACGAAACCGCTTCGAGGGCTTTCTTTTCCTGTTTTTTTTCGATGGGCGGCTCGGGAGCTTTGTGCAAATGTTCTCGAATGGATTGAAGCTGCGCTTTTAAAGGTTCGATTGTGGGGTGTAACGCGATTTTACAGTCCTATACACACAATGAAACCAAAAGGAAAAATGGGAACATCGAGAAGAGCTTCAAGGTGGTCAAGAATTCGATCGAAGAATGAAGCGTCCTGCACGGATTGAAACGACGAAACGACGCGTTTGTGCGTTTCGCTGGACGAAAATCGACGTGGGGAAGAAAACAAAGTATAACTGGAATGTGAATTGGAGGAAACGTGGAAACATTTCGCGATAACTGTAATGACCGACCAACGATTCTAGTAGATTCGAATAGAATTCGACGAGTTTCGGCTGGAATTCCCAGAGAAAAAGCAGCTTATCGATGAATCTGGCGAGTTTTGTTTCGTCGTATTTAACAACGCGGCTTTTTGGAATTTGGAATTCTTTGATGGAGGGAATGTCGTTTCCCTCCAGTCCTTTCAACACGTTCATCGACTGGATGTATTTCAGGTGATCGGAGAGAAAGGATTTTCGTTTGGCTGCGGATCTGGAACATGAACATCGAAAGAACCGCGGTTTACACGGCAGAATTCGCTGGAATGTGCCGAAGATCGTATCGCTGCTTCTCCTTCTCGATTTTCTATCGAATAACAATCGAACTCGAATCGAACGGGGCGTTTCGAAGAAGGTTCGGAGGGATTGGAGTCTTCCTGGGTTTGCAACTGTCTCTGAATGATCAATGCACAGAGAGACGAAGCGGATTGGTAGGAAAAGAACCGCCAAATAGCGAATTTGATGGATTTGATCCACGACCAAATCTATTCATCAATTCAATCGTGAAGGAACAACAGAGAAATCGTAGTTGATGAGGGTAGCGTTGATTTGGGAGAGAAAGGTGGATGGGAAAAAGAGTGGAAGTGCATTTCCGATTATGAGTTTTGTGAATAAGTTGTTGAGTAGCTACTTTTTACAGCAAAACAAACAATCGAAACTTGTAGAGAGCTCGGAAACAGCAGCGGCTGGATCAGCGAGTTCGCTGTGATCGAGCGCTGGAGCAGGTTTCCGAACTCTTCGGGGAAACAGGACCATTCCACCAACGCGATTACTTCAAAAGCGAGGTGTTGCTACATGCCATCATCACACCTTGCGTACTCTGCAATATAAGCAATAATCGATGATTTGTTTAATGTTTTCCTGCTTTTGGAGATCTGATTGGTAGAGATACACAACTAGCTTCGACGTTCCGCTTTGTTTCATGTGCTCTATTTTCTCACGAAGTACACTGCTCCCAGTCAGCTCGTTCACCTCAATAAAATCGAAACCAAGGCTTTCATGACAATAGGGAGACAGAGTGAAAATGTCCTCCTGCACATGTTTATAAGTCGAAGAGTCCAATAGCAATAAAGATATCGGTAAAACACGGCTGTTGCTATAATTTCTACAAATAAGCTCGCTGCAGCACATTTGTACAATGTAACAGAACGGAGGAAAGTTTTTATCAAAAACACACATTTGCCAGTTGTATGATTCAGCTCTTCAGTCACCAGCGAATCAATGCGGTCGACACAATATCGATATAAACAACAACGCAATTTATACAAGGGATCTCTTTCTCCACCTATCTTACTGTCGAGAATGTAATCCTCTCTTGAGTTTTCAAAGGAAGCAGAGAAATCGACAGTAAACTTGTCTGGATAAGGGCACGATGTCTCTTCATCAATACTGGCATCGACCCAATAACAGGAGGAGCTCACTGCGTTGGCCTCTCTGCTTTTCATCAAGAAAATATGACTTTTGATAAACCACATGCTGTAAATGATGGGATCCCGTTTTTTGGTATTGTTTTTCTTTTTCGAGGTTTATGCCATCTGTACGTTTGCTCAGTAGCTTTAAAGCGCATGAGGGAGTAGCGTGGTACGTTTCTTGGAGTCCAGACGGTAACGAGTTGCTAACGTGCAGTTCGGACCGTTCGGTCAAACTGTGGGGTCGGATGGGAGATTCTTGGGCAGTGATCGAAACGATGGATGGGATTCACAAAAAGACGATTCGATCGTGTGAAATGTCTCCAGATGGCAAGTACGATCCTGTTTCCTTGTTTGATTGTAGTTACATTGCGGCGGCGAGTTTTGACAGCAATATTAGCGTATATCACAAAACAGACGGTGAGTGGACATTCTTCACGATGCTGGAAGGCCATGTAAACGAAGTGAAGAATGTGTGCTGGAGCCATGACAGCCAGCTCCTTGCAAGCACGTCCAGGTAGTTTCTAGCTGCTTTCTCTTTGTAATCGTTCAGAGACCGTAATATCATTGTGTGGGGAATGGACCATGAAGAAGAGGAAATGGATTGCGTCAGTGTTCTTTCAGGTCATGTCCAGGACGTGAAGTTCGTACGGTTTAATCCACGCAACAACAATCTCTACAGCTGCAGCTACGACGACACTGTCAAAGTGTGGCTTTACGATGGCGAAGACTATTCCAACATTAACACATTACGAGCGCACGATGGAACGGTGTGGGGCTTAGCATTTAAACGCACGCAAAACGAGGAAATAAGCGAGCAGAAGACGGAAGAAGAGCCGACGAGACAGATCATTAGTGGAGTGGGTCTCGACGAGGACGACGGAATGGATGAAATCGAAGTTTCGGACGATACTCAAATCGAATCCGAATTCATTTCTTGCGGAATGAACGGAAAGGTGATCTATTGGAATGAAGTGCAAGGTAGGCTTGAAACTCATTTTCTATGAAGACAACATCGGTAATAGCACAGAAACGCACAAGTTTTTGCTGAACGGAGGAGACAACGCCGATCCATTTTATTCGATCGATTGGAATGAGGTCGGCGTGCTGGTCGCCGGGGGAGATAACGAAATGCACTTTTTGACGGAAGCTGCGAAGGGAGATTTTATAGACGAGCTGCATGTTCGACTGCATGATTGCGATGTGAACTGCATTCGCTGGAACCCGGTTTTCACAAACCAGTTCGCTACGTGTGATGATGAGGGTGTTGTAAAGGTCTGGGAGTTGGTCATTTCCTCTGTTTGATTGAAACAACAAGTTTTGGAATTCCAGAAATCGGGGCGATTCAAGGGTTGTTGCTTTTGCAGAATTATCCTCTTTTCTAAAGGAGAATTGTAGATTTGGTAGTGAGAACAAGTGATAGTGTAGAAGATGAGCTGCTTTAGGATCTTGGTGTGTGCTCTTCTAATCTCAGCTGTTCTGAGCGTGGACGAGAACAAATTCAAGAAGTGCGCCCAGTCTGGATTTTGTGCGAGACACCGTGCAAAACCTATGAAACTTGCCGTAAACCTTCTATTTCGTTTCTTTTTTTGTAGTACACTGTGAACCCTGAGTCTGTGAAAATGGTAGACAACAAGCTGCTGGCGACTTTGGTTCCATCCAGAGAACAGACGACAGACTTGGACTTGGTGGCTACGATTCTTCCCAACGATCTCATTCGTATCCATATTTCTGAGCAGAATCCTCTGAATGGCCGTCGTCGTTTTGAGGCAACGGATGTTTTGATTCCTGGTAATATTGATTCTTTCCTCCTCACACAGAATATTCGCAAGAGCAATCGATGGTGGTCTCGATCCAAGATGCCGATCATGTGGTCTTCGAGTCCCCCAACAAGCACGTTCGCTGCGAAATCACTTACAACCCGCTTCACATTTCTTTCTACATCGATTCCGTCTTGAAGCTCACTCTCAACGACAAAAACCTCTTCTACTTTGAAGTCACCCGCCAAAAACCCACTGCCGCCAACCCCTCCGCTGCCTCCGTTTCCACCCAGCCGACCCCTTCTCCCAAAGAAACCAAGGAGATCGTCGACTACACCGAGGCCGGAAAGGCTATTTACGCCGATGGCACGATCGAAGGCCAAACCGAGGAAACCGTGGAAACCGTGGAAACCGTGGAAACCACCATGGAGGTGACCGTCGATAACGCCCCCGAAAGCCCCGAATCCCCCGCGGAATCGGAGAAGGAGGACGAAACGGGCGCGTGGGAGGAATATTTTGGCGGGAAAACCGACTCCAAGCCCTTCGGCCCGCAGGTAGGTTTCCCCGGTTTCCCCAATTCTAGTCGGTGGGCGTGGACATGACGTTCTACTCGACGGTGGCGCTCTACGGCCTCCCCGAGCACAGCTGTTCCCCGCGGTTACAGTCGACGCGCGAGGGCGGCGCGTTCTCGGATCCGTACCGTCTCTTCAACCTGGACGTGTTCGAATACGAGACACACCGCAACACGGCGCTGTTTGCCTGGTTAATGCGTTCGATCGTAGATACGGGAGCGTTCCGTTCGTGGCGGCGCTGGGCGCGTCGTCGTCGATCGGCGTGCTGTGGCTGAACCCCACGGACACGTTCGTGGACGTGTACCCGCTGGAGAACGCGCAGCAGTCGCTGCAGTGGATCTCCGAGGCGGGCGTGGTCGACCTGTTCGTCCTGCCGGGCGCGTCGCTAGCGGCGGTGTATGAGCAGTACGCGGCGCTGACGTCGTTCCCGTCCCTGCCGCCGTTCTTCGCGCTGGGGTACCACCAGTCGCGGTGGAACTATCTGGACGAGCAGGACGTGGAGGAGGTGGCGCGGCGCTTCGAGGAGCTGGACTTCCCGTTCGACGTGGTGTGGCTGGACATCGAGCACACCGTCGGGAAGAAGTACTTCACCTGGGACAAGCAGAACTTCCCCGACCCCGCGCGGATGGTCCGCAATCTCGCCAAGCACGGGCACAAGCTCGTGACCGTCGTCGATCCCCACGTCAAGAAGGAGAAGGGCTATCGAATCAACGACGAGCTCCTCGCCAAGGACTGGTTCATCAAGACCAGCACCGGCGCCGTCTACGACGGATGGTGCTGGCCCGGCTCCAGCAACTACCCCGACTACACCGATCCCCGCGTTCGCCAGTGGTGGGGCGACCAGTTCCTCCCGCAGAACTACGAGGGATCGCTCGACTCGCTCTACACCTGGAACGACATGAACGAGGTTGCCGCGGTTCCTCGCTCTGAAGGATAGCCTTCCGTGTTCGACAGCCCCGAAGTCACGATGCCCCGCGATTGCGTCAATCTCGCCGGCCAGGAACACCGCGAATGGCACAACATGTCAAAAAAGCCCCGATTTCTGACACATAGATACGGCTATTACTACCATAACGCGTGTATCGAAGGCCAGAAGCGCCGTTCTCCGCATCAACGCCCCTTCGTTCTCTCTCGCTCCTTCTTCGTTGGCTCGCAGCGCAACAGCGCGATTTGGACCGGCGACAACATGGCCAATTGGGACCATTTGGCCGCCGTGGTCCCCATGCTGCTCGGCCTCAGCATGGGCGGCATTCCCTTCACCGGCTCCGACGTCCCGGGCTTCTTCAAAGACCCCTCCGAGGTTCCTCGTTTCCACGCTCTGCAATCTAGGAATTGGCGATTCGCTGGTACCAGCTCGGCGCCTGGATGCCCTTCTTCCGCGCCCACGCCCACATCGACACCAAGCGTCGCGAGCCCTGGACCTTCTCCGCCCCTACTCTCTCTCTTCTGCGCCAGGCCGTCCTCGACCGCTACTCCTGGCTGCCCTACCTCTACACCACCGCCTGGCAGGCGCACCGCTTCGGCGCGCCGATGCTTCGCCCGCTCGTCTGGTCCTTCGCTCACGACGCGGCCGCGCGGGACGAAGAGACCGCCTTCCTCGCGGGAGACGCCGTCTTCGTCGCGCCCGTCGTCCAGGAGAACGCGCGGACCGTCAAGTAGGGCTCTTCCCCGCGGTTCACGGTAGCGTGTACGTGCCGCAAGGCGATTGGCTGAGCGTGTTCGACGGTTCTCTGATTCGCGGAGGCGGTATCCCGCGGGGAGGAGGTGTGATGTAGCGAGGCAGTGGATCGAGGCGCCGCTGGAACACATCGTGGTGCTGCAGAGGGCGGGAAGCGTAGTCCCGCGGCAAATGCGAGTGCGTCGGAGCGCAGATTCGATGCGATTCGACCCGTTTTCGTACTTTGTGGTGAGCGATGAGAGCGGAAAGGCGAGCGGATGGGTGTATCATGATGAACGGGATGGATGGGGTTTCGAATCGAAGCGTTTCGCGTGGATGAAAGTGGAAATGGAGAATGGCGTGATTCGGTCGGTGCGAGTGGAGGGAAGCTTTGAGGATGTGAACGAGGTGGAGAGGATTGTGGTGAGAACGGAGTTGAATCCGAAGGGTAGGCGGAGGAGGAGAGGAGAGTGATTTCATGTAGTGATCCGGGTGAGAGAGAATGGAACCGTGCGAAACGTGGAGTTTGTGAGAGATGAGGAGAAGAAGCTGATTACGATCCGCAAGCCCTTGGTGAAGGTTACTGGAGAGTGGGAGATTGAGATGAATTAAGAGTGATTGTTTGTTTTTATATAAATGGATGGGAGGGAGATGGGAGTGTGTATGCAAGGAAATAGGAAGGATGGAAGGCATTTGACGAAGGGGGAGAATAATTGGCTTTTTTTGGAAGTAGAAAAGGAAAAGAGGATGTGGAATTGAATGTTTTGGAATATGGGAAACATGATGAGTTATGATTGTTGAGGAAACGATGGTTATGGCCTTTACTTCCCTTCCCTCACCAAAAATGACTCCATTCTTACCTTCAACCCTCTTCTTTATAATAGCATTCTCACAACTCTTTGAAACAAACACTCCAAATCGATCGACCCAAGTCATTCATTTCATACTCCAATTCATCCGGCTCCGGCCTCATCCTCACTCCCTCATACCACTTATCTCTCCACATCTTCACATCCTTCGCCATGTCCACCATCTCCCTCGTCAACTCCTTCCAGCAATGATTCAGCAGCGCCGAACTCGTTCCCAAATGCTTCTCCATTCGCCTCCGCAGCTTCCGCAGCGGCTTCTTCACATTTCCCAGCGACGCGTTCTTCGCGAACGCCTGCTTCGTCACCAAGAACGACAGCTGCTCCTCCGATTCCGCCGTGACATGCTGCTTCGTGGAATCGTAGAACTCCTTAAACCGCGCGAATTGATACCGAATTTGTTCGTCCAAATACTTCGATTCCGCCTACTCATCAGCCCCCAAAACCCCGCCAAAATCCCCACTTCTTCGTACGCCGCTCGCCACGCCTGCACTTCGCCGCTCAGCGCGTCGATGATGCGAAGTTCCATCGTGGATTCCAAAAATTGGAGGTTTTCCGTCAAGATCAGATTGGTGTATTTCGGACCCATTCCCGCGATTTCCTCCACCTTGGCGCGCACTGCCTTCCCCATTTCCACCAAGAGAGCGAGGGGATCGCATGCGGCCTCCCCCGCGGGGGGTTTTCCCGCGGGATTGGGGATGGTCTGGTTCAATTGGCTGTGGATTTCGCGCATTCGGTTGTTCATCGGCCCGCTTTTGTCCAGCGCTTGCTTCAAGCGGCCCGTTACCACTGTACGCAGTTTCTCCGATTCCACGATCCGGTCCGCCACGCACGGCAGAATCTTGACGGGCCGCAGCACGCCGCAGTACCGCGGTTCTACGTTGGTTTCTTGGATGTGCCGGTTGATTTCGCGCGCGAAGGCGACCCATTTGGCCTCGATTTCCTGCTTCTCGGAGAGACACAATCGGAACAACACGCTGTTCCGCATCAAGATTCCGCCGTGCTGCATGGCGAGCTCCAATAAATCGATCTGCGATTGAAACAAGAACGGACTTTGGTTCTCGTTTTCGATGAATGAATGCAAATTCACCGACACACACTTCAGAATTTGGTTCAGCGACGCGTCGATTCCACGTTTCTCCAATGTCTCTTTCGGCTTCCCCGCGGTTCCAAACACCTCCACGCACATCAATTCGATTCGCTCGCTCACCGGAAGCAGGTACGCCAAAAACCGCTCCAGTCCCACGGGAATCAAATATTGGCCCATTTCGTCCCCGCCGTCCCGGTAGAATTCCCGCGTTTCCTTCATCTCCTCGTTCCCCGACGCGATTCCCGCCAATCGCAACGCGTCCCATTCGCCCTTCTCGCTCGGCGGGAGTTTTTTCTACCTCGCACAATCAATGAAACGCCCACCAGCCGGCTCTGGATCTCCGAAACGGTTTTCTTCACCTCCTCCTCGTGGGGTTAAAGAACCGCGGGAATTTGAACAGGATATAAAACCGCGGGAAAGCGTGTCGATGATCGTCTGCTTGACATCTTCGCCCATGGCTTCGCTCTACCCTCGATTTCCCGCCAAAACGCAACGAATTCCGCGATTATCCGAAGCAGCGGAGCGACGCACGTGATCTGCCGGCACGCCTCGATAACCGCGGTTTTACCGAGTCTCTGAATCCAGCCCTTCAGCGACGAAACGGTCGTGTCGAAGAAACGCTTCGCGGTTTCCACGTTTTCGCTTTTTCGTTCGCGCACGGAAGCGAGCGAGCTGATTGGATAGTTCTACGCATTCCCGCGGGGATCCGATCCTACGCAGAGCGTCTGATTGGACGCCACGGAGATTCGTTGCAACTCGCTGGCGGCATTTTGGAGGCGAAGCAGAAAATTGGCGGGAGGCAGAGAGCGGAGCGTTTCGTCCAATCCCCCGTTCTGCACCTGGTTTCCCCACTTTTCACACTCCTCGAAATACTATTCCTCGTCCCGCGGTTCTACGCCTACTTTGCGCAGACTTCCCTCCACATCGTTCAGAATCCCCGCGGTTTCCGGGCTCAGCGTGACCATCGCGATGAGCGTCTACATCCCCAACATCCCCGCGGTTCTCACCTGCACGGTCTGCTGCAGTCTCCCGTGGTTCTCTCGCTGTTGCACGAGACTTTTGTTCTCCTGCGTGATGGCGCGCAATGCATGCGTCATCGCCCCCAACTTGGCGTTTCGCTTGTAGAGCCATTCTTCGAATTCGACGAGCTCGGTTCCAACCGAATTCGCGCTCTGCAGGATTCGGTTCACGGATTCGTTTCGACGCGTTTCCATCTCCAATAAATGGTCCAGAATCACGCGCTCCGAATTCTACAAATCACACACTATTAAACCGCGGGAACGTTCACTTGCGACGTGATGTCGGATTGGATCCCGTCCAGCGTCACCGCGGGAATTCGGTACTCGATTTCCTCCACCGTCGCGCGCAGCGCCGCTTCCAGCTGGGCGTTTCGCTCCTTGTACTGCGAGGTCACCGCGGTGGAGAGAGTGGAGAACTGGAGGTAATGGGGAAACGGGGAAACCAACGGCGCGCTCGCGTTGCTGGGAGGGGGAGGAATAGAGAAGACACATCGAATCGAGGTCGTTGAGCATCGAGAAGCGGTTCAGATCCTCCACGTCGATGTTCTTCAGCACGAGCGGAGCGTTCAAATACTGCGTAGACAGCTTGGAGAGCAGGTAGATGATCGCATTCGAAATGATCAAACGGAAGATGAGAGTACATGCATTACGCGGTTCTTCGCGCAAAACTCGATTCGCTTGTCGCTTAGCTGGAGCTCCAGGTGAAGAAGATGGATATCGGGGTTCGCGGAACCGTTTGGAGCGTCGATTTGACGGACTGAACGCACCTCGCCCAGAGTGCATCCTTTGAATAACGAGAACGAAAGACCTGTGTGAGTTTTGTTGCATTTCGAGGTGATCTATTCGAATCAAGCAGTTGGAATTGCACTCATACATCATACACGCGGAGAACGCCGGGATCGTCGTCACGCACTTTTTCGGCTGTAATGCACAGAAAATCCAAAAATATCTTTTTTGAAGTATCGAATACATTCAGTGGAATCATGGATTCTCGCATTCGAACCACGTCCACCAAAAACACAATCTGCGGCTTATTTATTTCTACTAAACTGATACTTCGCCGAGGATCTCGCTAGAACAAGCGTAAATTTCTTCATTTAGGGATTCGGACGATAATTCGTTGAGAAACAACAATTCGTCTCGAATCTCCACATTACTATATGGACTACATGATGATCCCAAACTCAAGCCAAAAGCTACTTAGACATGATCCAATATGTCCTAGATAATGAGAAATCCCAGATTTGAAGGAGCCGATCGGTTCCGAAACGTGGCGGAAAATAAGCGAATTCCCGTGAATTTGCTAACAACTCAAAATTCTTTCAAGCATAAAGACGAAATGGAATACTCGTGTGATGTTTGCATAGAAAAGGGTGGAAACAAGGGTGTAACAAGTTTTTACGCATTCCTTGTGTTTGATGGGGCGATATTATTGTTTGTAATTGGTGATACTGCCGAATTTACTATATCTGAATTGTAGTTACGTATGTAGTTTTGCTGTTTTGAAAATTGTGAATAAGATGAAGATAAAAGTATTTATTTTGAAAATTACGTACTATGTAAAAATGCTTTTTAAACTTAAACTCCAACAATGTCAATTGTGAGTAGAATGACCAGTACATTGTTATCAAAACACCATGCTTACGTTAATATCAATAATCATTATCGTAATTCCAGCGTCCTATTGCTGTAACTGTTGTTCATTCTAGTTCACTTGTTTCCACCACATCAACACATTCTATAAACAAGAAAGAAAATTAGTTCACCCATTGAATCCACTTTCCATATCTATCATATTTTCCTTACCTGTTATGATTCCAGTATTATTTTTTCTACTCACCCTCTTATCTAGATATTATACGAGAATCATACAGAGGAAGAAGCGAGCGAGTTTGCATATTCTCTCAACTTGCCTCCTTCTCTGATTAATTCACTCATAAACGCTTTACAGAGTGGAAAAGAATGTTCACTAGAAGTAGATTCACTCGAGGATTATTCAAATGGTGTATTAGTGGCTAGTTTCGATTATGGATAGACACTTTATATTGCAGACGAGGAAACCAAAATAGTGTTAAACAATAATCCTTTTAAAACAGAAGTGGCATCACCCGAGGTTTGCTTGACGCGGGAACCTTACTTGAGTTACGTATATCATGTGTTATATAGATTTTTTGTAGAATTGTGATTTGAATGGCGTGATTCAAGTAGCTTCAACGGAATTAAAGCGTTCCCTCTCCTCTTCTATGAATCCCTCGAATCCACCAAATGAATTAAATGCACATCCAAACTCCGATGATACTGAAATCGGAAGTCGAGAGCCGTCCCATTTTCTCGATTGTTTCTTATCCAATTCCATTGCTTCTTCCATCCTTTACAAGCACGCTTTTCATTATCTTATTTTAAACGACCACTCTTCTCTCGCCGAATCCTGCGAGGCAATCGCCCATTCCATCGAATCCGAAGAGGATTCTGCTTCCCTTTCCATCACGGATCAAATTCGACTTCAATTACTCGTCTTATCTCTCTGCACAGTCTCAGAAGACGGCTCGCTTTCCCTGCAGCCCTCTCTACTGGAGAGAGCAAATCCGTCGGATTGGATCTGGACAAAGCAAGAGCGAAGTGAGGTAATGAAACGGTTGAGATCGGCGAAGAAAAGGCGAAGTTCGGATGCCGATCCGAGCGAAAACGAGCAGCAAACCCACAAAGAGAATCAAAATGAAAGCGAAAACGTTTCGCAAGCGCAGCCGAGAGCGAAACGAAGCAAGCGATCCAAACAAACCGACGAAGATATGATTGTGGAGTATTCGATCACGTTGCCCACTGTCTCGCTGAAGTTTGCAGCCAATCTTCTGTCTCCCTTTTTGCAGTCGCGAATTGATTCGAACACGCAGCAAATCGATTCGTTCTTGGATCGAATGGACAAAGAAACGATTGAGTGATCATCGATTGGAGTGATGAAACGTAGATCGGAGCAGGTTCTGTCGCTGCATGCGGATTGCATCGTTCTAAAGCGAATTCTGGATAAATGTGTGGCTCATCACCAAGAAGAAATGGCGCAGATCGATGAGAAGACGCAGAAGGTTTCGAAAGACGACGCAGCCCTTTTGGAACAATTCAAATCCAAAGTGATGGAGAAACGAACGTCTCAATTGAATCAAATTGAAGAGTATCTTTCAAAACAAACAGTCTTTCTAAAGCGAGTATTTCCAGAACTATACAAGTAATCATTACCATACTAATCAATCAATCTTTGTGTTGTTTGCTTGTTTGTTTCACTGCGTTTTCTTTACAATTCCTTCAGCTTCTTTCTCGATTTCTGCGTCACAATCGCATAGGTTACCGCAAGAACAGTCCCTACGATCACAGAACGCGACAACACGCGCATATAATCAATCGGAGCCACCTTCAATTTGCAGCTCTCCACTTGGTATTGCTGCAATAATTCCCACATCCATCGAAGCTGCCCCAGCACCAAATTCGTCTTCTTCATCAATTCCTGATTCAGCTGGAAATCTTCCGAAGCTTCGATCTCCTTCAAAGAATCCAAGAACGAATCGTGCAGTTCCTGAATCACCTCCTGATGCATCTCCATCATCGGCAACGCATTCATCTTCTCAATCAACGAATCAAACTCATCGACAGCCACTTGCAAATGAATGATAAACTCGCTACGCTTCAGAATCGCGATGTGGAACTCGCTGTAGATCGTGTTGGCAGAGAAAATTCCGTCCACCGAGCCGATCGGCCGATGGATGCAATCCTCAATGAGAGGTTTGACGTTCGTGTGGACCTTCTCTCCGAAATAGAGCGCCAGCCGCGTGTTGGAGAGCATTTCGAAAACGCTTTCGAGGAGTGGCGACATGATGTTATGAAGGTTGTAATACATCGGGATTCCGTTCACGAAATACGGAGCGTTGATCGAAACTCGCTCGTTCTGCACCGCGAAAATAAAATTGTTCGCGCCGTCCGAATGAGAAACCACCTGCTTGCTCTTGTCCAAAAAGATCGGACGTTTCAACGAGTCAGTCATACAGAAAATGTAGATCTGAACGTCGTGGCTCGAGAGCGAATTCGAAGAACCCCGAAGAGCTTCGAAAAGAACCGAAGAGTTCAGATAGGTCTGCTGGATGGGGAACACAGACTTCTTATTGTTCAAGTGCGGAATAATCGCGGAACTGACCGATCGCAGGACAGCCGTCTGCAACCGCGGTTCTCTCTCGAGCTTAAACTCCTGGAAGGAGAAGTAAAACTCCTGGGAAGCGAGCTTCAGCTTCTCGACTTCGCTTCGAAAAATGGAAAAATCGAAATAGTTCTCGTCGACTGTGAAGATTCCCTCGAATTCCTCGCGGGTAAAATAATTGACCTGGAAGTGGATTTTTTTCTTGGGAACCGACGGCTCGAACACGCCTCGATGCAACGCTTCTTGCAAGTCGTGCTTCGTGTGGATGTGGGCGGCTGCGTTCGGATCAATGGCCAGCCGGTAAAGCTGCTGCGAATGATCGCAGCTGATGTGATGAAGATTTCGATGGAGATCCAACGGAGCTTTTTCAGAATTCGATTTCGAAGGGGATGAAACGCCAATTCCGGGTTGGAATTGAGATCCTGCTTTGGAATCAAAAGAAGGACTAGAACCGATTCGAGAGCTATAGGAAAAGTGGAAACTCGAATCAAACCTCGATTGGGAAGTGGAATGAAGATTGGAATTCGATTTGGAAGGGGATGACGAAGCTGAAGCTGAAGTCGAAGAAGAAATCGATTCGAAAGGAATGGGATATTCAAACGTAGAAAACGTGGAATCATCGGAAAGAAGATTCAAATTAGAATTGGAATTGGAGTTGGAATTAGAAGTAGAAGAAGAAGAAGAAGAAGAAGAAGAAGAAGTAGTAGAAGTAGAAATAGAAATGGAATTGGAAGCAAAATCGGAATTAGTATCGAAATCGGAATCGAAAGATGACAAAACGTACGGAGGAGTGACGAAGTGCGCGATAAAATCGCTGATTTCGCGCGAGAGGCGAATGATCACTTCCATCTCCCTTCCATTCCGCTCGTTAAACTTCAGCTTTCTCTCCTTATTTTCGTATTTGCGTTCCAATTCAATCAATGAAATGAGACACCGATATAAATCAGTGGTCGTCGACGAATCCATCGTCACAACCTTCTGAATTCGCTGGATTTCCGACAAATCATGTTCACATTCGCTTTGTTTCGATACACAAGACAAGGAAACAAAGTGCGAAACCCTCTTGACGTGGTCGATCAATGCGTCACTCAATCGATCATAACAAGAAAGAACGTCTTGATAATCATTCGCCCACACAAAACTCGACTTCGTTCTCATATTCGAATCATCGTGAATCGATCCCCATTCAAAGGGACCCGCACTCACATCAATAAACAAGAATTGCTTGATCAAAATGTAATCACTCACAACAAACGTTCCTTCCACCAAATTGACCAGGTCATCATTCATCATAAAATCATTATTCAACAGTTGTTTCATCATCAACAGAATTCGCATTTGCTCCTTTTTATCGTACGAATCCCGCAATAATTCCAAATTGTGACGAACCCGGTCCTGCGAAGAACGATACATTCCCCGCGGATCCTGCTCCAATAGCTGCAAATACTTGGAATGTGCCCACAAAAAGGACATTTCTCTCCAATCCAACACGCAATAATTCTCCGTAAAAGTCGTGGAGAAATCGGGAACTCCAGAAATCGGGTGTTCCTCCACTCCGTGCAATCCTCCTCCCATCTGCACTCCCTCTTCCTCGGGAGTTTCCATGTATCGGTCGTTGGAAGTGATGGGTTCGGTTAAGGGAAAGATGAATTCTCCGATAGCAAACTCGGAGTTTTCTCTGAAGATTTCGTCGATCATTTTTTGCTGCTCGTTGTAGGAAAACTCGGTGGAGAAGCCATACCGACCTTCTAGTTTCAATTGGCTATTCATGACCACAATGATGAGGTCATTGCTGTTCGGGACGGGCATATTCGAGTTTGAGTGGATGTAGGAAAAGAGATCGCGGAACTCGTTGAGGAGATCGTATGGATTGATGACCTTGACGTTGACGAGATTGATGTCGATGTCTCGAATCGATGATTTCATAAATTGAGAAAGGTAGATTTGAACCATGGGATGAACGTCGATAAAGTGGTAGTGGATCTTGTATCGAACATGACTCTCCTCCCTTTCTCGAATGGTGTTTTTATTGACTTGAAGGAAGCGCTGAATCTTCTGATCGTTGAGTTCTTCGAGAATCCCATTTTTGACAGAGGAAAAATCGCTATTGAGCTTGTCGAATCCAATAAGCATGAGGTTGACGTCCACCTCGACAGTCACAGTGTCCACTGTGTCAAATGCGTGTGGATGATCTGCTATTTTATCCTGAACGTGATGGGCACGCCATAACATCCTACACTTTCGTCGTCTGTTGTGTTTAGAAATCAGGGTTACAGAGCGTACATAACAAAATAGCAGCACTAAGAAGAGAATGGCATGTGTAGAAACTAGTTTCATCTTCTTAGGAGGAAGAAAGACTTTAGGGAGTTAGGTCATTGACTTCCTTGCTTAAGTACGCGAATAACCGCGGGATTCGCAGGGGCACAAATCTGAAATGGACATTCATTTTCTTTGTTGTATTTGTATTGCAAAAAGTAATGTCTGGAATCAGTACGCGCGCTCGAGTTGTGGATTATTCCTAGTTGCTCAGCCGGGTAGTATTAAGAAAGTTGCTGCCGCTGCGTTTTTCAAGCTGCGATCCTCTGGCTTTGACAAGGAGGAGTGCAAGGAATGCCTGAAATCCTTGTCAGATGATCTGGAAAGCGTGTGTTTTGTCATTTGGTTTAATCCCTATAGTACGTGGAGTGGCTAAATAAGAGCATGGAACAGAAGCTGAAGGAGATTGAGTATTATGTAATGACACAGAAAAAGCAGAAAGCGCTTGATAACATTAATTATCGTATGAGAGGTGAGAACACTCTTGCTATGATCGAGGTGCTGAATCCCATGGTCGAAAAAGTGCGCAAAGCTTACGTAATTGTCTTCTTTTCAAAGTCATCGGTAGAAGTCTGTTCTGAAGGAAGATAAGGTTCCCGATGACGTGAAGGTGGAACTGACTACGATTATGTACCTCGTGGACAAGCTGAACATCGCGAACTGGCTCAAGCTGAAGAAGCAGCTGCTTCTGAAGTACGGAAACGACTGGATGGAGAAGGTGGAGAGCAAGAAGAAGAACGTGGATGCGCAGATCCTCGAGTTCGAGTCGTTCAAGGTACTGTGTGTGGAATGTGTGTCATGCAGCCGAAAGAGAAGAACGTCCGTGACAAGTACAAGGAATACGAAGATGCCTGGAAGCTGAAGCTGAAGAAGGAGGAGGAGGAGCTGGACATCGAGGAGCTGGACGAGGACGTGGCGACGGAGTCGGACACGCAGATCCGCGATGTGCACAATCTGGATGACATCGATAGCGACGATCTCTCGCCGATCGCGTTGAAGAAGTTCGAGAAGAAGTCGCTGAAGAAGGAAGGAGCGAGCTCGTCTTCGTCGTCTTCGTCTTCTTCTAGTTCGGATTCGGATTCGGATTCGGATTCGGACTCGGATTCGGACTCGGATGGAAAGAAGAAGAAGAAGGGCAAGGCTTTGGCGAAGAAGGCTGCGAAGAAGGAGGAATCGAGCTCGGAGTCCAGTTCCGATTCGGAGTCGGAGAAGGAGGAGAAGAAGAAGAAGGAAGAGAAGAAGAAGGAGGAGTCGAGCTCCGATTCTTCTGATTCTGATTCCGATTCTTCCGATTCCGAGTCTGAGAAGGAAGAAGAGAAGAAGAAGAAGGAAGAGGAGGAGAAAAAGAAGAAGGAAGAGTCGAGCTCCGATTCCTCGGATTCCGATTCCGATTCCGATTCATCGTCCAGCTCGGATTCCGACTCGGAGCCGAAAAAGAAGGAGGCGTCTTCTTCGGATTCATCGTCCAGCTCGGATTCGGATTCGGATTCGGATTCGGACTCAGACTAAAGCGTGTTTGCGATTGCTTAATTTTTTTGTTTGTGTTAATCCTTCTCAATTTGATTCTATTATGGAGGATAAGGACAAGGAGGATCATGAGGTGAAGGAGACTGAGCATCCTAAGCCTAGATTTGGAATATTGAAGAAAAGGAGCATTCCCGTTAAAGAACTGTATGGCACATAATGGATACAACATATGTAGATTATATGAACATCCTTTAGAGCTGGAGTGTAAGAGATTCAAAAAGGATGGCCAATTTGAATCGATGAACCTAAGTGATACTTCTAATGAGGAAGAGGAGTTTGTTGCTATTGCTTATTCTTATCTCTAGTCATCTACCCTCTGATCTTATTAGCTTTAAGAATCTTACTATTCCTAATGACGCTTATTGTAGTGGACAGAAAGGAGGTACTAATAATTTGATATTCTCTCTAGATTTCTCGTCTTCCATGTGTCTTGGCTCCGAATTACATCTACAGCACCCTCTCTTCATAAAGCTAGTGGAGGGAAAATGGAAGCCCAAGAAACTTCCAAGTCGGAAATCCACTTCGTATGTGAACGTCATTCCAGTCTAATCCTCAGCAAATCACCCAAGAGTTCTGATTCTCCCGAGAAATCTCCCGTTACCCAGATTCTCGAAACCATTTTCCCCAAATCTTGGTGGGAAAAAGACCCTGCTTCCGCCATGATCCCCATCGACTCGCTCGAATACTCCATCCAATACCTTCCTCTCCCCATCTCCCCCTCGTATCAGGTCAGCTACCAGGGCAATCCGCTTCCCCTCAACAGTCTTCAGCTTGCATTCTGCCGCTCCATCGCTTCCACCCTGCAAACAAAAGACAAATCCGCTCTCGATTCGGTTCTCAGAGAGCTTCGCAATCTCGGTGAGCTGCCTCCCATCGACGATCCTTCCTCTCTGGACTTCTCCGAGATCCCCAACATCAAACTGCCTCACGCGGGAAAGATGCTAAGCTTTGTTCTGCTCAATGGATCGGTGTATTCGATTCGAACGCCCATTCACCAATTCAAAGTGGACAAATCACGCTCCGTTTCGGTAATCCGTTTTCTCCCATTCTCTCTCGCAGCAATTCACGCTTCCAGAAACGGTTAGTCTCCATGGAACGCTCGATTCGCCGATTCCATACTGCTCCCTGCAAGGCCACAACTGGGAAACGATTCAATTCGACCCGAAAGCGAAGTGGATCGCGCGCACAGAAACCGCCAATTTGATATCGCTGTATAACATCGATATGATGGGAGCGGAAGTTGTGAGACAGCGAATGCTGAAAGTAGAAGCAAAGGATTTGCTGGATGGTTGTAGAGCCAAATGATCGCGATTGGATTGAAGGATATGCGATCCTGGGTCAAACGGTGCATTGCCTGTTCAACAATCCAACTAGGGTAGGAGTTTTGGAATTGCAGAAACATAGTCAACTCGCCACAATGTTTTGGCTGTATGACAATTTGGGATTTGAAATGCTTTTGAAAATGAGTTTGGCGCCTTCTATTTCGTGGACCGTTTCGATGTTGAGATTCCATAAAAAAGACACCATCGATTTTTACATTTACGACAACACGAGTGACTTTGTTCGAATCAACGTGGCTCTGTCGAGCTTCTCTTATTTCTAGTTCGAAAACCTCGAAAAAGGAGCTTCGATTTTCCAGAATCTTTTTAATTACTGCAAATCCAAGAAGCCCAGTGCTTTAGTGTTCGATCAAGTCAATGAACGAATCCTTTATTCTCATTTATCGCTTTATTTCGAAGTCTTCGATAAAGAATCCTTCTTTGTTTACCAGATGACAAAGCTTATGGAACTCTTTCTGTACCATCTCCATGCCAAAAAAGCGACAAGTGAGAACGTGTTTGAATGCATTCGGAACGCAGCCGAGATTTTGCATCAAAACCCGATCCCTGGAAAAGGGGAATCGGAGAAACTTTTGTCCTCTTATGAGTTAGTACGACAGAAGAAACAAGTAGTGAAGAAAGCGATGGAAATTATTAGCGAAGCAAAGAAGCTGTCAAAGGATGGATCGAATTCGACATCGAATTCGACATCGAATACGCAATCAGAAGAGGAATCGAGAGAATTGGAGGAAATGCTTCAGAAAACTAAGGACGGTCTCAGTGAAGAAAATGGAACGAATTCAAGAGTGCTAAAATGGATAGAGAAGGAGGAGTGGAAGCAAGAATGGATCAAGGCGTTCGGAGGGAAGACGAATATGGAGAAAATGAAGATGGCTGTTTTGAGGTGCATGATCAATCATAAGTTTTCTATTAAAAATCTCGAGGAAGAACTTTCAAATGTGGAAAGAAAACTTAGAAAGGCTGCAAAGCGTATTATGAAGGAGGTAATAACTGAAACGAGATTGTGAGGGATAGAGGCGAAAGCACGTGAAAGTGTTGTCTTTGTTAGGTTGCGTCGACCCGCGTGTTGTGGTAGCGTGGTGCAAGCAGGTTTTTTGTTTGTGGGGGAAGTCATAGATAGAGGAAACTCTCAATTAATGAGATTTATACCGATGAAGTTAACCAATTTAGGATTTCATGGGCAACGAATACAAGTGCTCTTTTTGTGTTTTGTTCTGTTTGTTTCACTAGTTTCTAAAATAGCTTTTGGGAAGATTCATGGGATGGTACAGGTGTTGTAACAAAGTAGTTGGAATTATCATGGATAGTATTCATTGTATTGGACAAAGAGTATTTGCTGATCATTGCATCAATTAGCAAGATCAGTGAAAATAAAAGAAACATCTAGATATAATAAAAAAGGAATACTATCAAGTGGTTGCTCCATCTGCATACCACATATATCAGATAATGTAAATATGGTTGTATCTACTTCAGAAGAAGAAAAAAAGAAGAGGAAGAAGAATCCGTTTCTGAGACATAAATATACTCCATTCCGCTTTCCTCTTCACTTTATGTTCTTGCATTCCTATTCTCATATTGATCCACTCCATTGTATTGACAATAATTCAATCCACCGCACTTATTGAAAAAAGGATTGCACTTTTGGCAATCATCAGAGATACCAATGAATGGATCACACACCATCGATGATTTCGGCTCCATTTCCGGACGATATCTAGGGCGAGGTCTAGGCACCATACCAGAACTAAGAAGAGGAACCAAGGGATTAGGCATGACTGTTTCCACCAATATGTTGCTCGCTAAATGAACCTTCGATGAGGAATCAAACTCGCAAGCAATTCTTGAGGAAGAGGAACGCCATTACAACAGGTGAATAAAATGTGAATCATAATCACAAACTCAGCAAAGTCCAAACGACCATCCTTATCCAAATCAGACATCGAATACAATTTCTCCAATCCTTTTTTAGGTCATCCACTCTGAGAATGATAGGCAATCACAGCATCATGAGGCAATTTGTGGCTCTGATCCTTGTACAACTGTAAGAATTATTGTTGAATGAAAGCACGTTGTTCATTGAATTCACCGTGACATATCAACTTTCTATTCTCATGACAAAAAAATTATCATGTATTCTCCTTTAATATGGTTTAAAACACGTTTAAAACTGCATTGATCCAGGATAACATTATACGACTGTACAAAAGCAACACAACTAACTCAAAGAAAGTATTCTTAATATAAACAAACAATTATAACGCTATTACAAATACAATGACCTGAATTAGTGACAATCAACTTCCACTCCCGATTTTTTTCAATAAAAAGTATTAAAGTCTTTGAAATAAAAAGAAATGCCAAATCAATCTATTTGTGTTGAGAAATTCCCATCTAAGGCAAAAATAGGTTTGCCGCCAAAAATCAAACAATCATATTTTATTTATATTACGATGCAAAAGATTGCTGATTTTGTCAACTCCTTTATTGTCGGCTATAGTGTTGATAGCTCCATTATCCAAAATGTGCAGGCATACTTGAATGAGAAATGGGAAGTAGATGGTTGGATTTCACTCATATTGAGTAATGGAGAGTGTGCAATGTTGCGATTCAATAATGGAGTATTCATGAATCAAGGATTTGTCCTCAATGAGCAGAAAGTGTTGAAAGTGTTCGGAAATCATCAAATTGGTGATATTTCATATAATGAAGAACAATCCATTGTTGAAGAAGGAATAGTGGACTTGGATCATGGGACTCGATTTGAAGGATTGATATTGACAGAAAACAAGTTTGGAATTCCATTTGGATATGGTGAAATGTATGATGATGATGGAATATTGGTGTACAAGGGCATAATGATCAATTGGAAACGATTTGGATATGGAACGAGTTATCATAATAATGGATGTATTGAATATGAAGGATATTGGTGTGATGACAATCGATTTGGAAGAGGAATCGTGTATGATCGATATGGTAAATTAGTGAAAGAATGTAAATGGTACAATGGTATAGAATGTGATACTGACGTCGTATATGAAGGCGATGGAAGCAAACCACTGAATATGGGAATGAAACATTTGAAGCTGATCGACAGGTGTATATTACGCGATTGGGATGTTTCATGGTTTCTGAATTTGGAATCAATCGAAATCGGCGATAAATGTTTTAGGTTTGTAAAGGCATTCAAAATCGATGGATTGAATCGATTGAAAACTATCAAAATTGGAAAGAAGTCATTTACACACCAGAAGTTTTGGTTTGACGGGGATATGGACAATAACGAAAACGAAAATGAGAAAATTGATGTTAAAACAAAATCATTTCGTATACTGAATTGTGAATCATTGGAATCGATTCAAATTGGTGAACATAGTTTCAGTGATTTTGGAGGCGACTTTGAATTGAAGAATCTACCACAATTGAAATCCATTCAACTTGGTGCTGTTAAAAGTTATTCTCGCAATTTCTGGTATGGATCGTTAGTGATTCGAGGTATTGATATATTATATTGATGATTTGATAAATGCATAGATCTTCCAAATCTGCATTCCATTGAACTGGGTGATGATGCATTCCATGAATCTGTATCAACAGTAATCGAAAGTATTGAATGAATTTGAATGAAATGATTGATCTGTAGATCTTCCATCATTACAATCCATTCAACTCGGCTTTCATTGCCTATGTGGATCATGGAATGACAACTCATGCTCCTTGATAATGCGAAGTATGAATGAAATGATTCGAAATGATTGAATTATTAGATCTTCCAAGTCTTACATCCTTAAGTTCCAAAGAAGACAGTTTCCTTTTTTCTCGTTCAGTGACATTGGAGAGTAGACAAAGAATAGAGTATTGATCGTATTTAGATATTCCGAATCTACATTCAATCGAAATCCCTCATTCTCATTGGAGATATTCTTCTTTTCAGTACATTCAGAAGAAATCAATTTCAAGTACTTACTATGGATCATTTCTATTTTTAGATGTTAGCGAAGAGTTATCGTCAGCCATTCCTTTTATTTCGAACGATATTGAACAGATGGATTCATCTGTTTCTTCAATCAAAATTCCAAATAACAGCTGTAATGATGATCATAGTTCCACTCTTGTCTTTTCTCGCTTTCCTTCACTGGAATTACTGGAAATGGGCGATGAGTGTTATAAACTAACGAAGTCTTTCTGTATTGATGGTATAAAGAAGCTGAGTTGTTTGAAAATCGGATCAAATTCATTTACCATGAATACAGAGAAACGCAGATGTCGTTCAAGTTCATTTCAGATCAAGAATTGTGAGTCATTGAAAACGATTGAAATCGGAATTTTCAGTTTTTCTGACTGTTCAGGAGGATTTGGATTAAAGAATCTTCCGTCATTACAGTCGATCAAAATTGGTACAATTGGAAGAAAGTCATACAATTTCTATAGAAGTTCGTTTATAATACGAAGTATGGATATTCTTTGAACTCTGTTGAAATACTAGATCTTCCAAATCTAAAAACCATCACATTAGGTGAACGAGCGTTTTATGATTCCTTATCAACAATCATCGAAAGTAGATATCGATTGGAATGAAATGACGGGAATAGATCTTCCGTCGTTGCAATCTATTGAACTTGGCCGGTATGCTCTCTATGGAAACAAAAGCAGTTCATCAAGTTCCTTGAAAATGCGAAGTATGGATGAAAGGATTCGAAATGATGGGTGTAGATCTTCCAAATCTGAAGTCCATTACATGTAGCAAAGGATATAGCTTCCATCGCCCTCGAAAAGTAATTTTGAAAGGTAATCTAGTGCATTCATCGTTGATTATTCAGATATTCCAAATCTTCAAGACGTTAATCTTCCTCATTCGTTTTGTTTTGTCAAATCAAAATCTGTTTCGAGTACAACGATCCATTGCCCACTTACAAATAGATGTTTCTCCATTGATTTCCGACTTAATTATTGAAGAAGAAACTGACTCTGAGTATATTAGTGATTCCAGTGATTCGCCCTATGAGGAACACAAGAAGTAGAGTGCATGGAATCGCTTAAAGAATACTATATCCAATTAAAGAAGAGTAATTTTAATGTTAGTCGACTTATTTTTTATTTTTTTGTTACAAAACTGGTTTAAGAGCTGTTAAGTGATAACTCGTTTGTTATTAAGTGTATTTGTACACTTTTAATACAATAGTATGAAAAAAACATAGGCAACGGATCTTGATTCACTTCCTGCATACGCATCTTCTTCAATAACCACGAGATCCTATTCCAAGGAATTTAACTATCTGATACCGACAAGATCAGCGAGAATCAAAGAAACATCTAAGATTAAAGTGAACTAAACAAACAATACTAATCACGGATTTGGAATGAATTCTCCAAAATGACTGAGGTAAATTGATTTTTCTAAGATTTGGAATATCTAAATTCTATCGATATTCCTAATTTCATTCTACTTTCCAAAACAGCAGAACGAGGACAAGTAAAACCATATCCTCCAGTATTGATAATGGATGTTAGACTAGGAAGATCTAATAATTCAATCATTTCGATTCATTTCATTCATACTTCGCATTGTCAATGAACATGATTCATTATCATTTCCACAAAGTGCAGCCAAACCGAGTTGAATGGATTGTAATAATGGAAGATCTACAGATCAATCATTTTATTCAAATTCATTCAATACTTTCGATTACTGTTGATACAGATTCATGGAATGCATGATCACCCAGTTCAATAGAATGCAGATTTGGAAAATCTATGCATCATTCAAATATTCAATATCATATCAATACCTTGAATCACAAACGAACTAGAATAGAAATTCCATGACCTACTTCCAATTGTACCAATTTGAATGGATTGTAATTGTGGTAGATTCTTCAATTCAAAGTCGCCAGCATAATCACTGAAACTATATCCACCAATTTGAATGGATTCCAATGATTCACAGTTCAATATGTGGAATGATTTCGATTTATCCTCTCCGTAAGTATTCTTTTTCTGAGTAAATGAATTGCTTCCGATTTTGATCGTTTTCAATCGATTCAATCCATCGATTTGGAATGTTTTCACTGAGCCAAAACATTCATCACCAATCTCAATGTATTCAACATTAGTAAATCGAGAGAAATCAAATATGGTATATTCATTATCATTACAAGTCCAATTGGGAAGAACGATCCGAATAATAGATGATTTCATTGATCGGATAATATTGGAATGGTATATTTTTGAAGGTAATAGTCCAGAAAGGAGTGGGCTAACATCTAAAGTAAATTGCGATATCTATTATGTACTATTCACAACGACGTCAATAATACTATAAAATGAATGAGGTAGATCCACCATTTTGAGATTTGGAATATCTAAATACACTTAATTGTTTCTTTTTGAACTACTTTCCAATGTCAAATAACGCTTATAATGGAAGCTATATCCTTTAGAATTGATAATAGATGCCAGATTGGGAAGATCTGAAGTGTTTATTTCAAATCATTTCATTCATACTCCGCATTATCAATGAGCAGGATTCACCTTCACTATATCCAGCAAGTGCGCTCCAACCGAGTTCAATGGATTGTAATAATGGAAGATCTATACCAATATTCCCTACAAACTCATTCAATACTTTCAATTATTGTCGACGTGCTCCCAAATGATGTATCACCCAATGAAATGGATTGTAGACTTGGAAGATCTAATCAAAATAAAATCCCCTAATTCACTGACCTTGGAGTATAAATGAGCTGTGTATGTCAAAATTCCATGACTTGGTTCCAATTTTCCCAACTGTAATTGACTGCAGTGAATTCAAATTTCTCAATACAAAATCTCCTCCATAATCACTGAAACTACCCTCACCAATTTCAATCGTTTTCAATGATTTACAATTCATTATTGTGAATGACTTAAATTCAATTATCACTCTACTTTCCGCAGCCTTGTTATCATTTTCCCAATCACTTTCTTTCACTTGAGTAAACGAATTCTTTCCGATTTTCAAACTTCTCAATCGATTCAATCCTTCGATTTTGACTTCTAGCACGGATTCAAAGCAATCATCACCGATTTCAATGGATCGTATCCTATTATAATTGTTCAGATCCAATTGATTCAAGTCGTTACAGCAATTCGATGATATCGTCAAATCTGTTACCTGCAGACTCATATCAGTGAGGTCTTTAGTATTCTGGATCACCAGTTGTAGTGGAACTGGGTGGTACCATCCATCAGTTAGATCCACTCCACTCACTTCTGCTCCATCTTTCCATTCACATTCTCGAGTTGCGATTCCAGTCTTTTCATCGATCAAACATCCTTTCCCTTCACGAATAAATCGTTCATTGTCTTCATCATAGCGAAATCCACCCACATAGATTGGAATTCGTTTCATTGGATCCAAGCTATCTGCTCCGTTTCGCTTCAATTCGGTCATCGTATCTCCATTGAAACATCGAATCACCTCTTTCAATACTCCTTTGCTCCACATCCCTTCCACAACCACATTTCCGCTTTCTTCATCGTATTCGATACCCCAGCCTTCTTTCATTCGTCTTTCGTTGTACCCTCCGTGATACAGCAAATGCCCCGTTTGGACTGACCAGATTTCCATTCGTTGGCTTTTTTCGTAATTAGTAATGCGATTGAAGTTTCTTTGTTCCAGAATATCTTCGAACCGTTGACTGAAATCCACTCGACCATTCTTGTAGGCGGTAAATTCTTCCGATCTTTTTCCTTTCTCGTTTTCTTGCCACTTCTGTTTCAGTACGTTATTTTCAAAAAGAAATACATCCCCTGATTCAGACCGTAAAAGAAATTCGGCCTTATGAACTCCTTGATAGCGTTGAGCAGTGTATTTTATCCCATTCCTCATAATTGTTTCAGGCTGGCCGAGGGTGATATATCTATCTTGTAGATATTGTGATCCCTTGAATTCTTTTAGAACAGCTATTGGTAATTGTAGATAAGAGAATCAACATTGCGAATTCATTCTTTGATGCGGCAATATACCTTCGAAATAAACTTTGTTATATTTACAACAAAAAATGGCCAATTTTGGCACAATAGATTCTATGTGGAGATGCGTAGATGCGAATATCAATTAGTGTATGTGTAAACTAAACAGTACCACGTCCTCTTGTCCTCGTTCTCAAGTAGATTTGAATATGAGGTAACTCTTTTGTTACTAAATAGATATACATATTTAAATAGTATTGTTGACACAAAACCATACTGAAATCACAGAGTTGGGTTGGGTTGTGTAGCTTGACAAAGATAGGTAGAACTGGCTCTCTTTCCATTCTCATCCAGTTCCTCGTTGCATAAGCATGCACAAGCACTCCAAACCCGCACGATTCTACATCGACTCTCCAATTCCACCAACCAGTTTCGAACAAACACATCGATAGCAAGCTATCTCTTCTTGATTATTTCAATCCTGCACTTCCCTCCCGCCTAAAATCCTTCTTTGCTGGCCTGCTCAATCACCGCATCCATCTGCTCCTGCACCGACCTCGGAATTCCCTTCACTTTCACATTCAAAAACCCGCGAATAATCACGGACACCGCGGTTTCCTCGGTCATCCTCCGCGTCATCAAGTACTCGATCTTGTCCTTCGCGATCTTCCCGATCGCCGCTTCATGCGACAGCTCGGTTCCAAACCCGCCGCTAATCTGCGGGATCGAGTAGATCATCCCCTTTCCCTCCGTGATCACCAGGCCCTGGCACTCGATGTGTCCCTTCGTGTTCGGCGCATTCCCGTGGATATCCGCGCGCGCGAACACCGTTCCGCCCTTCGAAATCGTGCGCGTAATGCTCTCGCTTCGCGAGCCCTCGCCGTTCAGCAGCGCGCACGACCCAATGTCCAGATCCGTCCCTTCCTTCGCCAGCAGCACGCTCGAGAAGTTCGCCACCGCGTTTTTCCCGCGGAGATTCGCCACCGGACACATCTGCTCGAGAGCTCCCCCGCGGGACTACCTTCACGCGCTGCACCGGCTCCAGACAGACGTAGTTGCTGTAGAACACGCCGTTGTCGTCGACGATCGCCGCGGAAACCGGCCAGACCGCGAAGGCGTGGCACCAGGAATGGATCGAGATGAGAGAATTCGATCGAACCGTACCATCGAGAAACACAATTGCGCGTTGGACTCCACGTAGAACTCCGAGATTCCGTAGTGGTCGCCGCCGATAGAATCAGAAGCTTGCTGCGAGGGACAGTGATACGAGCCTGCAAGTCAGACGAAAAGTGGAAACAGAGAAACAGAACGAGGCGACGGTGAGCTGGGAGCCCGGCATCGCGATGAGAATGTTGTGGACGTACTGCATGTGGCTGCTCTCCATGATCAGCTGGCCGTTCACCGGATTCACCGAGCGGGCGCCGGGATGCGCGATGATCACGTACCCCGTCGGATTCTACCGTGAAAAGGGGAAACTGGGGAAACTGTTTCGTCGTTTTGAGCAACCGCGCGGGTCATGTCGTTTTTGTCGCGGGAGAGAGCCTTCCAGAAGTACTTCTCGCCTATCCCTAATCGTGGAAACGTGGAAACCTACGGAACCAATCATATTTCTTGAGGGCGTTTCCTAGGGTGATCACTTCGATGCCATCTTCGAAAGATTCCACGGTTTCGATGGTCTGATCGCGCTGCACGTATCTCCCTCCGTAGATCTCTGTTGGTTACTCGGTTTCCACGTTTCTACCATCGGTGGTATCGACTTTGAGCCCTTCTTCTTCCATTCGGACGTTGGAAGGCAAGGCGTAGTTGGTCTCTTCGAAGAAGGCGTCGTCCTCCATTTGATCGACGGTGTCCAGAAGCGAAGTCGGCTTTTCTTTTTCTTTTTCCTCTGCTTGCGTTGGATTCAATGAAGACGAGGTCGATGATGTCGATTTCATGAACGATTCCAAGAGATTGGATTTCGATTCGAACTCTTCCATATACGCTATCTATGAGAGTTCGATCGAATTCGGACCATTGTGTGTCGGTTTTTCGCTGCATTTCGCACACTCCAAATCGCATTTCAAGTTACGGAAATGTCTCGATTTACAAAATTCCGAAGAACCTACTCGAATCCTTCGCTTTGAATGATACGGAAGAACACGTATTCGTTGCCCGTGCACGCAATCCGACCTTCCATGACCACATGAGCGATCGTACCATGCATGAACTCCAGAATGCTTCCAGTGTGCGTGATGACTAGATTGAACGAGGAGTAACGATTCTACTGATTGTGGCGGAGCGTCGGCCGTTGATTGGCTGGTTCTGCAGGGAGGAAAGCGCCTTGCCCAAGACGCGAACACTCTCCAAATCAACGCCGCTTTCTGGCTCGTCCAGCATTGACAGCAGGGGCTTCTGGAGCAGAAGCTGGAAGGCTTCGCAACGCTTGCGTTCGCCACCGGAAAAACCCACGTTCAGATCGCGAGAGACTAAATTCGACATGGTGGTGATCTCGCTAACTTTCTGGATGTCTAGAGGTGAGAATTCGACAAAGAACGAACACTCTTCAGAGTTATCGCTAAAGGCAGTGGAAACTAAACGATTTACAGGAAGTCCCTCAATCTCGGGAGGACTTTGGAATAGCATGCCGATTCCCATAGTGGAACGGTCAGAAATCTAGAATCATTATCGTTTCAATTCAAAAACGGAAGTATTCGTAATGTCCTGTCCGAGGAAGCGAATCGATCCTTCCGTGACTATGCAGTCGCTATAGAGTAGAGGGAGGGGAGCAAATGTACCTTAATCCCATGATAGTCTTAATGAGGGTGCTCTTTCCCGAACCATTGGGTCCAAATAGAATGTGGGTCTCGCCCTCGTTGATCGTAAGGTTAATTCCCTTCAAAACCTCCTTGCCAGCAATCGTGACATGCAAATTTTCGACTTCTAAAATAGGTTCTAGAAATAAGAAGAGTCCAAGAGGCAGAACGAGCCATATAGCTTATCTATCTGAAAATCAAATTGAAAATAAAAATGAGAGAAGTCGAAAGCTTGGGACCAAATGATTTCTCTAATTCCGACTTCACTTCCTTTCGAAGTCTCGTCGTGGAACATGGATTCTTTCTACCCTACAATGAACATGGATACGACAGCCACTCCATCCATAGTAACACGACTTTGTTCCCGTTTCATTCTCCAACAAACACTCCAGCGAACGCCAAATTAATCCTTTGTCTTTAGATAATTGAGATATCCGCAGATAATAATAATCAGAATCATAACAGCCATAATGCCATAGGGTCGGCTCGATTTCTTATACTCCTCCGCCTTCACCACTTGCTGCAGTCCCTCGCGCACCTTCGTCACGGCCTGGTCCATATTATAATCAATTCGATCCACGATCGTTCCCTGCTCGATCACCAACTGATTCAGATCCTTGAAGATCTGAGCCAGTTCCTGCGCGCTCTTTGCTGCAAGTTACTCAACCCTAACAAGCAAACCGATTTGCTGAATCTCCTGCTCACGCGACTGCGCCTCGCGACGCATCATGTCCATAGCGCCCTTCTGGCTCTGATTAAATCCCTACGCGTCAAAAGGAGAGCAGAGAACGAACAGTCTCGATTAGATCGTCATCCTCACCCGTCGTCTACAACATGAACACACCACGAACAACCAGTACGCCGACACTGCGCAGCTTCTGGAAGAATTGCTTTTGCTTCTTACGGTAGGACATGGACAACTCCTGCAGACGGCTCGCCAGACCCTTCTGGACATTCTTGAAGATTCGCTCTTCTGTCTCATTTGTGTACTCTTTGCATAAGTAAAAAAATAGAAAGGAGCGTACGTCGCTTCTGTAAATTCTTAAGACGAGTCTCGCACTTGTGGAAGATGCGAGTCAAGTTCTGGGTATAGCTAGCAATCTGTGCATCACACTGCTTCACCTTGTCGTCAAACACTGCAGAAACACGATCTTTATAGATATTTTCCAAAGCGTTAACTAGTAGGATTATTTGGATCACAAACATGCTACTCTTCTTCTCAATATCGTCCAGATCAGCACGCACGCGCTCAATATCCTCAACCCAATAAGGAGCGATTGACTCACTACCCATTGGTTCCCTGAGAATAACTTGATAAGTCATAATCCGTACATTTCTCCATGAAGAAGAGAGGCATTCGGAGTGCTCATAGGTGACAGAGGTCGCTTTCGTCCTGAGGCTTGACGGAACTTGTTAAATTCAGGTGTTAAATTACGAGTTGCCATGAATAGAGTTTAAGCAATAGATTCAAAGTATATCTTGCAATTCAAGCAAAAATACTCATGTACGTATAGTGGTTAGAGTGCGCTATGGTTAAGAACAAGGATCATTTCTCCTTGAATTCTACGGTTGTGCGTTGTGTTGACGCCATTTGGATGGATGGAGAGAATTTAAAAGTGGATTTGCGTGTATGCAAGGGAAATGATGCAGAACACACAGATAATGCTTTAGTGTTTGAAAATGTGTTTTAGGAATTTAGATAGTATAGGAAATGGTTGTGTATGAGAAGAAAATGGGTTGGTTGCCTAGTGCTTCTATTTTTCTTGTGCGTGGTTTGTACAGAGAAAGTATATTCTGGTTTCATAAACTAAATTTGTCTAAACGAACATAATGCTCCAACTATAAAACTATAGAAATGAAACGAGTATTTTCTACTCAATAGTGCTCCTCCTTTGTGTAATGTTCGCACACCCAACAAAACTCCTAATCAACTGCTATCAAACCCCTAGTCTCGGAACATCAAACCACGATAATCACGAATACACATGAACTAATCCACTTCGAAATAACAACTCTTTACACAACCATGGCATTGACATTTCCTCTCCTTGATATTATTATTATTAATATTATTATTAATATTATTCAGAATAACGAAAATAACCAGGTTTTCAACCTAATAGAAAACTGTATAGATATCTATGTTCCTTATAATCATCATAATGGGTTGAAACACATCGTCATCAAACCATTTTGATTTCATAAAATGAAATTTGTACGTGACTTTGCATTCCTGCTTGTTCTTGTGGCTCTAGCTACGGCAGAACGTATTCCTCCTGGGTGATCTAGTTACTTGTAGGAACTGTTGTGAGCAATGCCGAAGCGATGATTGAGAATATTCCTGTGAATGGAACTTTAGCCAAGGAGGAGACAATTCAAATCGAAATGACTGGAGTTAAGGATCTTCGTTACTACGTTCTTGGAGTCAAGCTTGACTCGTATTTTGGTTAGCTACGCATCCAGGGTGAATGCACTAGGTCTTCTGCTGCAGTCGGTTCGAAGATTGGAGAGGCAAAGATTACCTGTGAAACCACTCAGACCATGTACCTTTTTCTTCACGACTTTTATGCAGACCCATTGAGAATGGAATTGCCATGACCCGCTACAACGACCCCACGGTGTGCGCTGATTCCACGCTCAAGATTGAAATCAGCAACCTGTACAGCGGTGATGTCAAGTACTGGGCTATTGCTGCGCGTGTTGAGAGTATGGAATCCGTTTTCTCTATAATGAACCCAAGATCCCATGTACGATTTTGTGAACAACCAGCCGCTCTCTGGCGTGTTGCCCGGCCATTCGTCCTACGAAGTCGTCACCTACCGTGGATACGTACTCGCAGTCCCCCTTTGTGAAGTAGATCGGTACTGATTCGAGCTCGTCGGGCGCTGTGGACTTCGTGAACGTCACCGTGGACTACGACATTTTCGCGGAGAGCACGTTCAAAGTGTAGGGCAGGATGCTGTCTCTAAGCATAGATACATTTCGGACTCTCCGAATCCCCTGAGTCGCGCCAAGAAAGAGTGAACGCGGAGGCTTGCTTTGACGACGTAGACTGCAGCGTGTGGGCGATGAGTACTTCTACGCGCTCGGCCGCAACGACGAGCTCTTCTGCCACGACTGCTACCGCTATGTGATCGCGATCCTGGACCACGCCGCGAACGAGCCGCTCTATTTCTCGCTCAAGTTCAACGTGGATCGCGGTACGTCCATGCCGCTGCTGGATGATGTGCAGGCATCATCCACCTGGAGCACGATAAGATCACCACGGCGACCGTGATGCCGGACAATCACGGCCAGGACTTCATCATCGACCTGCGCGACCAGGAATACGATACCGACATCTACCTGGGTCTGCAGAAGACCGATCAGCCGCTCGTGACGCTCAAGGTGGACGTGTCCCTCACTGTTTTTCGCGCCCTGTCTCTCTCACACCGTAGTCGTTCGACGACGGCGAGTGGGACGTGATCAAGACCACCAATCTCTACAGCGTGGCGCTGCGCGAGTGGGGCATCAACCGCTCGGACCGCGGATTCTCCGTGGGCGGCGTGTACTACATCCGCGTGTCGAGCCAGGACACCATGGAGCCGTGCACCTTCACGATCGTGTACCGCATTCTGCACGTGCAGGCGAACTATCTCTACACGGGCAAGAAGCACCACATGGTGAGCACCAACGAGCGCGTGGCGATCAGCTACTACCGCATCAACGTCCACAAGGAGGAGTTCGTGGACGTGCAGTCGCTGCGCATCCACATGGAGAACGTCGTCTACACGTACAACCCCGGTCCAGTCTACGCGCTGGGCTTCAACACGTGCCGCTTGGCGGGGAGCGATGACGCGTAGGTACTACGGTCGCCAGAACAGCGTGGTGACGGTGAACAACCCGAAGGACCCGAAGACGTACTCGTACACGACCTACGAGCAGTACAAGCAGGCGATCGACTTCGTGATCACCGAGGACGAGGAGGGCTTCTGCGCTGACTGCACGTTCGGCTTCTCCATCCGCACCACCAACGAGACCGCCTGGACCATCTCCGCCGAGCTGGGATACGGTGCGGTTCGCAGTTCTCTCTCACTCCTCTAGCTCCGTTCATGCTGCAGCCCAACCAGCCGCGCCGAGGCTCGCTCATGCCGTTCACGGGCGGCATCGAGACGTTCTTCTACCTGCACCAGACGTCCTACGCGCCCGTGGAAGTGGCGGTGTCGCGTCTGAGCAAGGACCAGCCGCACGTGGCGCTGTTCGTGTCGACCACGCCGCACGCGAGCATGGACAACCACTACTGGACGGACACCACGCAGGCGGACGACCGCGCGGAGATCGAGCTGACGAACGACCACCCCAAGTACTGCACGGACTGCTTCTACTACATCTCGGTGCTCTACCTCAACCCCGAGAAGGAGACCGACTCCACCTCGCTCGAGATCGCGGTGAACTGCCCCGAGGGCATCTGCCAGGTCTGCAAGGACGGCTTCGACCCGTCCACCTCCTGCACGACCTGTCTGCCCGGCTTCTACGGCGCGGACTGCAAGCAGTGCAAGGCCTGCAACCACGGCTCGTGCGACGACGGACTCAGCGGCACGGGCCAGTGCATCTGCGACGAGGGCTGGAGCCCGTCGGGCGTGTGCAACACCTGCGCGGAGGGCTACTTCGGCCCGCGCTGCGAGGCGTGCCAGAGCTGCAACGGTCACGGTAAATGTCTGGACGGCCACTTCGGGTCGGGCGAGTGCGACTGCGACTCGGGATTCGACGCGTCGACGCGCTGCGCGGACTGCAAGAGCGGGTTCTGGGGCCGGGAGTGCAAGGACCAGTGCCCGACGAGCAAGGAAGGAGAGGTGTGCTCGGGACAGGGAACGTGCTCGGATAAAATGTACGGAACGGGACGATGCACGTGCAACGAAGGCTTCGTGGGACTGAAGTGCGACACCCTCTTCGAGAACGACAAGTGCAACCCGCACTGCCAGACCGGAAAGGGAGCCTGCGATGAGGAGCAGGCCGTCTGCGTCTGCTATGATCACTTCTTCGGAAAGGACTGCAAGTACTCGCCATCCGTCATGCTCCTCTCCGTCGGACTCACCGTCTTGGTGGTCATCGTGATCGTGGTGCTGCTAGCCATCGTGCTGTACATCAAGAAGAAGCGAAACAACAATCCGAAGTCGATCAGAATCGTGGATAACACGCCCTTGTTGAGCGCTGTCTAAGTGAGTGTTTGTTCGAGTTAAACGTGCATTGGAGTCTGGTTTGCGCCTGGGGAGCGCAGTCCTCGAGCAATTGTTTATCCAAATGAAACGCCTTTGAATCTTGCTTTGCCTCTATAATTCTTAAGGCTTTCGGTTTTAACCTGCCTGTTTTTGGATTTGGGTACTGAAAGTGTTTTTTAAATACTCGAGACGATGGAAACCATGTAAGCTGCGAATTGTGTTTGGGAGCGTAGAGTTTGGGATACCACTGTCAACAACAAACACCTGCAAATCCATGTGCAGACAGTGTTTTGTTCCCGCAAAGATCTTGGAATTAGAAAGATTAGTGTCATTATCGATAAATCTTCCTATTCCTTCCTTATCAAGGTTGTTAATAAAGTGTCACGTCTTCGCATGACCAATTGGTTCAATTCCCCTGTATCTACTAAACCCGACAATGGCATCACGTTTTTGGTGAACGAACTGAAGATTCGAATGCAGACAAACTTTTCAGGACTGTGTACGTTGATTGCGATTCGCGATTCCAAGTTATTTGCCTATCTCTGTCGGTTCATCTCAATTTTCTAATATCTAGTCGAAGAATATTGCGACATAGGCGTCTCTATGACAGAAAACGCGGATGGGTATGAGCGCCCCGAATCGGCTCTTCCCTTTTCCTCCGTCATCCGAAAGCAGCTCCCCAATGTTCCCGACGAAGCATTTTCCCACGCCCCCGGCCTCTACAGCGAAGCGGAAGCCGCCTACATCATGTGGCACGTCTTCCGTACTCTTCGCGATCGTAGTTTCCCCGTTTCCCCTTTAAGCCTAGTGCACACGAGCCAGCTCTGCCACCTCGACATTCGTCCGGACAACATCCTGCTGAGTTCGACCGGGTTCGATGTTTCCCCGTTTCCCTGATTGCTAGCGAAGTCAAACTTGGCGGGCTTTCCTTCCTCTCCAGCTTCCAGGACGATTCGTTCGGCGGGCTGCGGCTCAACCTCCCCGGGAAAAAGGAGTTCGTTCTCCCCGAGTACTGGCAGGGTTTCCACGTTTCGTGTTTTGCCGCGGATATCTGGGCCGCGGCCGTTTCTTTGTACGTTCTGGTGAAGGGAACGAATCCCTTCCCGATCCGCCATCTCGACCAACACATCGAAAAAATGGTCAATTATTCCGTCATTCCAGAATTGGACGGGTTTTCAGACGACCTTTTCCACCTTCTCCAGCTCTGCATGTCGCCGAAACTCACGCTGCGCCCCACGCTCGATCAGATCCTCGTAGCCCCGCGGGAATCCGTTCACTCTAGGCGTCCAGCTGGTTCCAGAAGTTCGGCTTTTTCGACGATCCCTCGCAGTACCCGCGGGAAAAGCGGTCAAACGTAGGAAGTGCGCGAGTTGCCGCGTGATCTGCTCGATCCCCGCGGAAGTCTCGGAGATCCCGGAAAAATGGACGAACCGGGAGATGGAGGGATTGGCGGTAATTTTTGGCGGGGAAATCGAGCGCAGAGCGTCTTTGACAGCTGTTTTGACAAGCTGAATGACATGATTTCGGGACAGGACTATTTGAATTGGATGGACCCGAATGACCCGAATGACCCGAATGACCCGAATGACCCAAATGACCCGAATTGTCCCAATGGACCCAATGGACCCAATAGTCCCAATGGACCTAATGGTGCAAATGGTCCCAATAGTCCCAATAGTCCCAATGGACCCACTGGGAGAATGGGGTCATATGTGGGCAGTGGCTCCTATTATGTGCTGCCTCCGGACCACCCGACGCTCCCCTCGATTTCCTCCAATCGCGCCATGCAGCTCCTCTCCGACAGCCAAACGCCCGCGAAGCCGCCCAAGATTCCCGCGAAAGTGAGGATGGGGACGGGGATCCAGCGTAGCTGCCGATGTCCTGCAAGCTGTACGTAACCGCGGGGAACGGGTGCTTCTGCTGCAAGCGGAAGAAGGACGTGTACGTGGAAAAGGGGAAGATCGTGATTGGCGGGCTGCGGAGGCCGGTGCGGTTTTTGGCGGGGAGTTGAGCGTAGAATTCGATCGAAATCTCCACGAATGATATCGTGCAGTTCCGGAGGAAAGATGAACATCCCCGCGAATGTGTGGTAGGGAGTCGAGGGTGCGCGGGATGTGTAGATAAGGAGGTTTAATGCGGAACCGATTACGCTGAAGGCGCCGACAAAGGAACTGCTGGAAGAGTGGTTCGATGCAGTAACATTATCGATGCGACTCACACGGCCGAGTGCGTTCGATACATTGTAATGTGCTGTATTATGGGTTGTTTGTTCGAAATCGAGGGAGCGAGAAGGAAGGAGTTTGGGAACCATTAACTCCGAAGCAGCAACTGCGTGCATCACTGTGCGATAGAATCGATTGTTCACAGAATCCATGTAGAATCTCAACGAATTAAGTGGATTCGACAGGGGATCAAAATCGAACAAGACCCGCGGTTATTCACATTTACTTAGAAAATAGTCTCAATAGTGATATTCACACTGGATTAGTGATCAAAAGGTAAGAAATATAATGCATAAAGGAATGGACATTTAAGATCGATGTAGATGTCCGGATCGACGACATTAGACAGTATCAGTGCCTGTTTTAGTAATCGTGTGGTTCCATGGGAGACGCAGAGAGACGCTCTTTTAAAGTTGCGTGTATTGGTGTTCGTTGTGCTTCTGATGTGAAGGAACTCTGCAAAGACCCGCAGCGTCCTCTTCGGGCTAATATGATTGATTCAAATATCAAAAATGGATTAATTAAATGTGTTTGTGGTTCCCCTTTGCATCAATGCTGTAGGTATCGGATAATCGAAGTGCTCTTGTGAGTGAAGCTTGCAATACCATTACTGATCTCTGTCGAGCAATCGGTCAACCATTTGAATTTGCAGCTTGTGATATTTTTATTGGAATTATCGATAAGTGTGCATCTGGAGTGAACGTAGCAGATGTTTGCGACTCTCACAACTAGTCCATTTCCATGAAAGTGTCAGAGTGCTGCACATCCATCGTTACACTCATCCACATGGAGCGACTAATCAACTACCTCGAGCGATATCTCAAAAGCAAAAGGCACTCTCCCATCTCTCCTCTCACTGTAGCGATAAAATCCAAATTGAAATCTCTCGCTGTGTGAAGGAAATTATGCTTCTCTGGCCCGAGTCCATTATTAAAAAATACGCTTCTGCTTTAAAATCACTGATCGAAGTACTTTCCCGCCATTTTGGTTTTTATGTTCAGATTGGTATTTCAGCTCGTTCTCAAGAAGTTCGTACCATCTTTCGAGCCGTTCTCGAGGTTGCTTCCACCACCTATCGTGCTTATTTCGGAGAGTAAAAATCCCCTCGATTTTTGGAATGTAGCAAAATCGGCTCTGTTTCGCCCATGCCGCGCCGAACCATGACGCCCTCCTACTCTTCTTTGTCTGCACCCCTCAGTAGTTCCACTGCCATCAAGCCCATGCCGGTCAATCGTCGTGTCCAGAGTACCCCGCGGGGAGCCAACGCCGCTGCCCAAAAAACGGGAATTACCCCGCGAACCGTCGACTCCGCCTACGGCTCGCGCCTCTCCTCCGTTGTGTCCGCGCCTTCCCCCGTTTCTAAAGCCGTCTCCTCCCGGATTCCCGCGGGAACCGGTCCCTACACCGTGAGCAAAACCTCGCGATTTTCCAGTGCCGCGGGGTCGGTGGGGTCGCCGACGGGTCCGAGCAGCGCGAGCGGCGCGAACAGCGCGAGCGGTCCGCGCCGCGTGCAGTCGCTGGCGGGGACGCCGCAGCGGTCGATGCGGTCGGACAGCGACGCGGTGAGCCGGCTGGACCGCGAGCTGGAAGCGTACACGGTGGACATGCACTCCAAATACAAGTGCTACGCGTCAGTGTTCGTGCTGGGCGCGGACGGACGCCATCACCCCGCCACCATCAACCAGATCATGCGGACCCGCGGGAGCAAGCGGCTCTTCTACGGAGTCACGTTTTCGGACGGGTATCGACCCGCGACGGCGAGCTTCTACGTGGTAGGATTCCCGCGGGAGTGCGAGGTAGACGCGGTATGGCGGGCCGAACGATCATGATTTTGTTCCCGAGGAGAACATCAAGTCGAGTGCGAGTCACCGCGGGGATTGACGCGTAGTGAATCTGCCGGGAAGTCGGGGAGGTCGGAGTACCGCGGGGGAGGTGCGATCGGCGCAGACACGTGCGAATCGCGAGGAGACGGAGCGGGAATTGTCGAAAACGCTGCGCGAATCGTCGGAGAAGATGGTGGCTCTTGTAAACCTACTCAAAGAAATGCATGGGAATGAGGCGGGGGTGCAGCGTGTGGCGGCGGAGATGCAGAGGCTGGCGCAGGGGTTGGTGGAGAATGATACACATATGCTGAACGTGCTGCGATCTTTCGTGTGGCGTGTTTGTTGGAAATAGAATGTGATGGGAGTGGAGATGGGTAGCGCAATTCATAGGTGGAGATGCGTTCTGAAGAATTGGAAAAAGCAATCTGCTGGGATACAATCATTGACAAATAGGGGTGATGAGTTTATGATCAAAATCCCCAATCAGTTTTGGGCTGTTCCAGGCTATTTCGATTTCTATACGCACACAAAATGCATTACCATACACAAGGAGTATTCTCAATAAACATCATCAATCAGAAGATCAATACTCGTAATCTCTCTTTCTTTCTCTCTCTTTCGTCTTTACAAGTGATTAAAACTCCTCCGATTCATCCACATGCACATGCAGCGTTCCCGAAATTGGCACATTCGTAACCACCCTCACCTTGGTTCCTTCCACCATCGCGTACGCCTGGTAGAAGCAAGGCTCGTCAAGAACGAACGACCACTGCACTTTCTGAATCTGCTTGAATAGAAGCGAAGCTTTGAAGTCGATTTCCCACTCCGTGGCTTGTTGCTGGCTCAGTTTCTTGTCTGCCTGCGTGCCAACGATCGTGTTCACGCCTTCCTCGATTACTGTATCGACGATCTGCGTGTTGATGATCCTTCGGAAGTGGCCTTGGCTTTCATCGATTAAGATGGTGTCTTTTCCATCGCCTCCCCATCCGTACATGCTGTTCGCAATGCGGAGTCCCACTACGTCTTGCTCTCCTTGAGGATTCATGATGATTCGGCCATTTCCCAAAAAGAAGGTATCTTGAATCACAGTTAAATAGAACGTGTTGAGAATGAGATTGTTGTAGTCCAGGTAACAATTCTCCATGCGAGTTACACCGGCATTCACGATGATGCCAACACCTCCGTGAGAAGTGTCGCAGTTCCATGTGTGGACTCCCTTCAGCACGCTGGCTTCGCCATTCACAATGACTCCGATCTTTCCTCCATACACAATCGTGTCAACGATATAGTGATCGTTTCCATTCAGAACAATGGCAGTGCCCATTCCGATGAGTTTTCGATCATCCGAATAGTAGTATTCACCAAACCAACACTGGTGAACCAAGGTCTCGTGTCCACTGTTAATTTCAATTCCAGTTCGATTGAATCCGATCACGAAATTCTGAGGACCGAAATTCATGCCCATGGTGTGATCGACTCGAGCCGCGCCGGACGCTTGGTGAGACGCATCAAACATCATGAAATCGAACCCAATACCTTGGTTGCAAGACTGTTGCTTGTTATTACACTCCTTCGTTCCCACTTCCACAAGGAAGTCGTCCGGATTAAATGTGCTGTCGGCGCGCAGCGTTCCGCTTGTCATTCTCCAGTTGCCAGTATAGGATCGGAACACCAAGGGTCCACTCAGTAGATACTGACCTCCTTGCAAATCGATCACAACGCCGTTACAGTCCTTGATACCGTCCGCCATCTCTCGCGTGCACATAGAAAGCGCATAATCGATAGCTTTCTGAATGTGTTCCCGACTGTCCACGGTCGCGGTTGGATCGGCACCAAAGTCAAGTACTTTCACAACAGGACCCGAAGGGGACCTTGCTTCCCATTTTCTGCCCATTATACTTCTGAAGTGTTTTCGTTTCGTTGGAGGTGCGAATTGTGTCTCGTCGACGACAAAGCACGTAGTAAGAGCCAACACTAGAATCAGTACCGCAAATCTCATAGTTGAAGTTTACAAACAAAAATCAAATGGGGATTGTGTCTTGATTACCTGAAAGATTTCTGATTTCCCGCGGTGACAAATGAAACGCCTGATGAATGAGGGAAGGATTATCTCTCTCTGATTTGAGATGGAGCAGATTGCGAATGTGCGTTTGAGTCTCGAAGTTGAGATGTAGTATACCGAAGAGTTTGAAGCAGTTACTGATGAGGCTGTTTTGGATGGTAGTGTGTGAATTTGATATTTAACGACAGATTCCGAAGAGGAGTCCAATCCCTTGAATGAATTCGCCACCTCACTCCAGATGAGTGAAATCGATAGAATTAAAATTTATTCGGCAAGTGAGAATTTGCTACAGCGGTGGGACATGCAAAATCTATCAAGATTGTAGATATACCTTTATTCAGGAAATCAAGCGTTGTTGTGATAAAAAAGATTATGAGGGTGTTATAGATGAGATCATACCTATATTGGAAGATTTGGTAAATGATTCTGAAGTATCGATTCGTGTTGTAACATTAAACCAATTTGAATACATTGCAAATGTAAGCTTATCAAGGGATCTGACGATCTAGCTCTGTTTTTCGTATAGCTACCAGAGCGGTCTCAATTTCGTTACCAACTCCGCCTTTCCCATTCTCCGCAGTACTCTTCTCGATTCCTACCCCGACGTTTTCCTCTCTTGTCTACTTTCAACCTAGGTCCAAAAAGCCTCCATTGACGCCTTCGTAGCGAGCTGTAAACATCTCAAACGCGAAGATCAAAGTATCTACACCTATCTTTTCATTCTGCAAGTACCTCCCGATTTTCCTCTCCCTTTCTCTCTAGTTCGCTCTAAACTCTTCTCCTGAATACCGCGTCGTCGCCTGCGATCTTTTCCATGACGCGGCTTCGATTCTGGGATCGGAAGTGCTGAGCCAGTTCGGCGTTTCCGAGTTGCTTTTACTGGCCAAAGACCCTTCCTGGAAGGTGCGGAAGCACGCAATCCTCGCCTTCGGACCCGTGTCGGACATGCTCGACAGCCAGATCGTGGAAACGGGGATTTTTAACTCGATTCTATCGAATTCGAAGGTAGAAGCGTGGGCGAGAGGGTGGACGGTAGAATGCTCCATGGCCGGTGAAGCGAGCGTGTGCGATCGTGATTCCGGAGGTTTTTCGCAATATAAAGTCGCACAAAATGTTTCTAACGATCACAAAGACGGTGGGAGAATTATTCCGTGATGAGTTTGTTTTTCGTTTTGTAATCAATAAAAGGAACGAGTTTGTGAAGCAAGCCATGTTGCAGACGTTGGGACATTTAATCGCGATTGTCCCAGAACACTTCCACGTTGATTTGAATCATTTTTATAATATTCAGATCAGCGACGATCTGAAAACGAGATATTTGCAGCTCGAAAACGCCAATGACGACCTTCCGAACAATCTCTACGGCCGCTGCTGCGCCTTCTATTTCCCCGCGGTTTTGAAGTCCATTTCGGAGACCAATCGTTTCTGGGAGGACACGAACGGGTGGTACTCGCGTCTGTCGTACCACCAGGACTCGATCACGTGCCGCAGCCTGGCGTATTCGCTGCACGTGGTCGCCGAAATCATCGGGAGCAAGAACACGGAGAAGTTCCTTCTGCCGATCCAGGAGCGTTTTCTCGGGGAGAAGGACGACGTGCGCACCGGCGTCATCAAGAACATGGCCAAGCTCTGGCGCTTTTTCTCTCCGGAGCGGCGCGAAGAAGCCGCCAAAGTACTCTCGCCTCGCTCCCGCGATCTTCCGCGTAGAAACTCCCCGAGCTCGTGACGCAGCTGCTGGAGTCGCGCACCTGGTGGCTGCGTCTGGAGCTCAGCCGGCAGCTGCCCGACTTCGCCGCGCTGCTGAGCAGCCAGGCCGTGCTGGCCACGCTCGCGCCGCTCTTTCTCTCGCTCCTCGCCGACCCGGTGAGTTCTGTCCGCGAAATGACGTACCGCTGCGTTTTCTCTTTCATTCATTCAGCGCCAACGCTACCTACGCGATCCTCCGCCCCGCGCTCGACGCCAATCCGCAGCGCGGCGTGCTCCTCCTCTACCAGCTCATCACGCTCGCCAAGTCCGCTAAGTACGCGCAGCGGCAAGTGGGACCTTCGACCCCTCTCATCCCAGCTCTTCCTGCTCTGCTGCCCCTCCTTCGTCCCGCTGCTCTCCAAGGCTTCCTTCAAGCAGCTCATTCGCCCCGTGATCGGGGTTTTGGCGCGCGATCGCGTCCCCGCTGTGCGCCAAATGGCCTTGGAATTGGTCCTGCAGGAGCCGGGTAGCCGCGGGGAGCGGGATTGAGCGTAGTCAAGAAGGTACGGAAATTGTTCGGGTTTCGACGCGTCGTGGACGCTCTCATCGATGACACCGATCGCGAGATTCGATGGCTCCTCGCCACGCATCCGCTCACGCGCGAGATCGCGCGACAGCGATGGGGGGAAACCGGGGAAACTGGGGAAACTGGGGAAACTGGGGAAACTGGGGAAGGGATGAAGGAGGAAATCCAGATTCGGTTGCCGGATGATCCAATTAGGGAAACCGGGGAAACCGGGGAAACCGATTCGAGTCCGAAAGAGAAAAAGGAGAATTCCGCTGTGATCGAGCAAAACCCGATCAACGAAGATCAAAACCCGATCAACGAAGATCAAAACCCGATCAACGAAGATCAAAACCCGATCAACGAAGATCAAAACCCGATCAGCGAAGACCAAAACCCGATCAGCGAAGACCAAAACCCGATCGATGCTGGAGAGACGAAGGAGGAGGCAGGAGAGAGGACGGAAAGCGATCCAGCGGAAGCCCATCTCGACGCCAGTTCCTCCTCGGAAGATGCTCCCGCCCAGGCGGACCTCCCTGCCAGCCCTTCGTCTCTCCCCGATCCTCCCGGGCTCCCATCGCCCGCATCGCCCACACCAGTCGCTCCCCCACCTTCATCCGCGCTTGTATCTTTCCCTGTTTGCTCCAACAAACACGCCGCATAGCTTAATCCTCATATTTCTTCATGAACGCATGCTGGAAGCCGTCCATACGCTCGATCACCTTATCGATCTCGCTCTCCTGCGGCAGAATCGTCGTCCGCACGTGGTACGTTCCGTCCTTCTGCTGGAACCCGCTTCCGGGCACCGTCACGATACCCGTCTGCTGCAGCATCTCCTCGCAGTACAAAAAGTCAGGCGCCACGCCGCGCTGCTTCGCGGCCTCGACGGCCTTCTTGGGCAGCACGACCTTGAAGAAGATGTAGAGCGAGCCGTCGACCTGGTTGCACGTGATGCCGGGCAGCTTCGACAGCGCGGCCACCAGCTTCACCGCGCGGCGCTGCAGGGAGGCGAGGATGGCGGACTTCTCCTCGATGTAGAGCGGGTAGGAGGGGTCGCCCTCGCGCGGAGGGTTCACCATGCAGTCCAGAGCGATCTGGCCGTCCGTGTTGGCGCACAGATTGATCGACCACATCTTGGTGATCTGCGCGAACACCTCGGGGTCGAAGCCCATCGCCTGCAGGTAGCCGCCGCGACGGCCGCACTCGCCGAAGAACCCCTTGCTGATGCTGTGGAAGGAGATGATCTGCGCGTTCTTGGCCTCCTCGCCCATGTCCAGCGCGACTTTGCGGAACGACACGAACTTCTTGTGGGGCACATAGATGTTCTCCTGGTAGACTTCATCGGCCAGCAGCACGAGCTTGTTCCGGATGCAGAAGCGAATGCACTCGCGCATTTCCTCCTCGCCCAAGCACTACGACTCAGCAGAGCGCAGCGAGAACCTACCATGCCGGTCGGATTGCCGGGGTTGATGATCACCATTCCCTTCAGATTGATTCCCTTCGCCTTGGCCTCCTCCAAACGCGTTTCCAGCTCGTTCATGTCCAGACCCCAGTCCTTCTCCTCGTTCAGATAATACCCGATCAGTTTCGTGCCGTACAGCGTGATCGTCGCAGAGTAGAGAGGGTACTGCGGGATGGGCGTGAGGAAGCCGTCGTTCGGGGAGGTCGAAAGCAGCATCAAGGCGTTCTGCACCGACTGCGAAGCGCCGTTCGAAAGGTAGATCTCCTTCGGATTGCAGGGGTAGCCGTCACGACGGCCAATCGCATCCGCGACGTCCTTCAAGACCTCGGGAATACCCTGACTGTTGCTGTAAGCGCCACTGCCTCCGGGATTGGATTTGAGTAAACGGTGAGCACGCTCCACCACATCGGAGGGGAAGGTTCCTTCCGGGACAATCTTTTCAAGGCCCGGATAGGATGTAAGCGCAAGTACTTGACGAACAAATGTAAGAGGTTTCTGGTTCAGTTGCTACACTTCACGGAATTGAGATTTTGCGTACCTGAGGGTTACCAATGTTGCAGTAAACGAGAGAATCGAAAGGATACTTCTTTCCACTTTTGATCTCCTCCTCGATCTCTCCAGCGCGCACTACGATTTGGCCTCGAACGGCGTATTGAGCCTCGAGCAACTAGACGTGGTATTACTCACGAGTCTCTTACTTTAGGATTCACTTCGTTGATGGTAACCGCTTTATCTATGCATTAAACGAATTCTCGACGTAATGATACCTTGCATTTTTGTCAAATATGAAAAATAATAATGACCGATGAATCCAAAAGCACAGTATTGAATTACCATGATTATCATGCAAAGTGGTTTGAATGACGTAAGTACTCCAAAGCGGACACAATGTATCCGGATTGTTTCTGGAATACAATTCGTCAAATCAGAATCCATCCTTCGTTTTTTGATTCACAGAAACAAGACCAATGTCAATCTACATGAGAAACACTATTAATACACGTTACACATATCGCAGGACTACTTGGCCAACGAGACTACGGCCTCCCAAACACTTTTCGAACAAACATAGCAAAAGGTCACAATTCAATTTTGATATAACCACAACCCATATGGACTGGCTCATTAACCCGTTACTCCTTAAAAGAGTCTGTGCAGGAGGTGCATCACAACAACACCAACTACAAACACAACGCTGGTCATAAGCACGTTGTAGGGAGTCCTAGGCATAAACACAGCCAACCGGCAACTTACAGCTCAATACCAATAGCCTTAGAGGAACCAAAGTTACTCGCGCCAGAACTCTTCGTAGACTTCACAATCGTCTTGGTGGTAGGGGCCATTTTAATTCTTTAGCTTACAATATTTACTAGAAAGAAGTATGATGAACAAATTAGAAAATGCATCATTGCCAAAAATCGGAACTATTTTGACAAGTGAAACTCCCCTGCGTCAATTTCTGGAGTCCAAAAATACCCACTTATTTTGGCGATTTCCATCCGATTTGACCTCTTTCCATTTGCGAAACAAATTCTATTTTGCTTTGTAAATATGAGAATGTAACCCTAATAGTATGATTAAATACAATAAATACATTACCCATCAAATACCCCCTGGATATTTATCGATTATTAATTTCTAGTATAATCGAAAATAACCATTTTACCCCTATTCAGTTCCACACAACCAAATTAATTCTGCTCGGAAATGGTAGGTGACTTTCTATGACTTGTGTGAATATGATGTTGTTGTGAGAGACATGTCTCTCGTGTTGCGGAGCATTTTACGAATGGAGTAGACTCGTGGTCCTAAGAAGCATTTAAAGCGTTTGAACGCACCCAAGCACTGGATGCTTAACAAGATGGGAGGAGTGTGGGCTCCTAAGCCTAGCTGTGGTCCTCACAAGCAAAGAGAGTGCCTTCCTCTGCTGTTGATCATCCGCAACCGTCTGAAGTACGCTCTGACCAATCACGAGGTCAAGATGATCTGCATGCAGCGTCTGGTCAAGGTGGACGGCAAGATCCGCACGGACTCTACCTTCCCCGCCGGTTTCATGGGTAATTAGCAAAGAATGGAATCTTAGTTTCAGATGTGGTGACTCTGGAGGGTTCTTCCGACCGTTTCCGTCTGTTGTACGACGTGAAGGGCCGCTTCGTCCTTCACCGCATCGACGAGAACGAGGCTCAGTACAAGCTGTGCAAGGTTGTGAAGCGCCAGCTGTCGAGCAAGAAGATCCCGTTCATCGTGACTCACGATGCTCGCACGATCCGCTTCCCTGACCCCACCGTGAAGGTGAACGACACCGTGAAGGTGGATCTGAAGACGAACAAGGTGATCGGCCATGTGAAGTTCGAGGTGGGCAACCTGTGCTTCATCACGAAGGGACACAACATTGGTCGTGTGGGAGTGATCGTCCATCGTGACAGACACTTCGGATCCTTCGATATTGTGCACGTTCGCGATGCGGCGGGTCACGAGTTCGCCACCCGTCTGAGCAACGTGTTCATCATCGGCGAGGGCAACCAGCCCATGGTGTCTCTGCCTAAGGGCAACGGAGTGAAGCTCAGCATCATCGAGGAGAAGGAGATGAGAGAGAAGAAGAACTAAACACACACGCCTTCGAGTCTTCGAAGTCTTTCGGGTCAGAGAGATTGTTTGTTCCAACAAACACGCCATTGAGGGAAGTCTCGCTTCAGGTTGGTGCGCGAGGAGATCGGCAGACAGCCCGCGCCCACCAGGTTGCTGGCTTGGAACAAGGTGCTGTACGGCAGCGACTACGCCTTACGCCTGCGCAAATGACCCACCGAGCTCAGCAACTCCGAGGGGATGGGCGAGGCGGAGATCACGAGCGTGTTCACGCGTTCCAGGTCGTTTCGGGAGAGCGGCGACAGCACGACGATCCGATTCCTGCGCAGATCCACGGACTGCACGACCCCCAGTCCCAGCGCCTCGCACACGGGCAGTCTGCGCAGCAGCTTGGGCGTTCTCTTGGCGCGCGGAATGGGCACGTTCGCCGTCCACGGCGTGCCTGCCTCGCGGGCATCCTCGTTCGCCTCGTTCGCCTCGTTCGCCTCGGTGGCCTCGGCTGCCGGCACAAACGCGGGATCGACGGCGAGTCCCACGACGGACCCGGCGAGCGTGAGATAGTAATAGACGGGCGAGCTGTCGCGGAGATAGCACTGCACGCGGTCGATGGCGAAGGAATAGCGCGGCAGCGCGAGCAGCCGGTCGCCCAGCCGGCCTCGCCGATTCTCCACGAAGTACTGCACCAGTCGCTCCGTGCGCAGACTCTTCGTGTTCAGCTTCTTCTTCCCCTCGCTCTGCGCGTAGAGCGTCACCAAACGCGACGTCTCCAGATTCTCGATCGGACACTTCTCCGGCTCGCTCGGCAGCTGAATCTACGCTGGATCCCCGCGGGAATCCCTACAAACACGACGTGGGAACACGTGATCGCCTGCTTGGTGGCGTTGAGAATCTCCGCGCCGACGCCCTTGATCCACCCGCACGTGTTGATCACCAACGGATACTCTACATCGCAGCGGAGAGGGCGAACGAACTCGAAAGCGACGTTGTGTAGCGCTCCACCAAGTAGTTCATGCACTCGATGTACACGGCTGGGTGGTTCTCGGGGGATTTCTCTCCGAAATACACCGCACTACGTCGCAGAGACCGCACACACAAACCTGAACAAGTGCCGGTTGATGTGGCACACGGTCGACCCGCGGAACTGGGGAGTCGACAGCAGACTCAGTGAGAGATAGCCTTCAGGAGTGCCGTCTCCCTGGCCCACGTCGATGTCCAAAAAAGCCACTTTTTCGTGATGATTTAAGATGGAGTTGAGGAGGGCGCGGCAATAGACGCTTTTTCCCGCGTTTCTCGCACCGCAGACGAGAGTGACGCTCATGGCGGAGTTTGAAATGAGAGAGAAGCTCGGAATGAAGGGAAGAAAAAAAGGAAACGTCTCGCCAAGACGAATCGAAAGTGAGGATTGTGTTGTGTGTGTTGGACTTTTGTTTGCTGCGAGGAATGGGGTTGTATTCGGTGAGAAGGCAAATCTCGGGTAGTTGGAACCGAGAGGCGTCTTCTTTTAGAGTAGTGGGATTGTAATCGAAGGAGAGAAGGTCTTCGTCGTTTTCTTCTTCTTCTACCTCTCCTTCTCCCTCTTCTTCTTCTCCCTCTCCCTCTCCCTCTCCCTCTCCCTCTCCCTCTCCCTCCTCTTCTTCTTCTTCTTCTTCTTCTTCTTCCAGACTATTTGATTTGGGAGACTGCAAATAAACACGTTTCTTATCGGGGAAAATAGCGATTACAACTACTGGAAAGAAACATGATTAAAACAACTTGGATTATTTTGTAATAACAGTTTATAATCATTACGAGCATTTGTACTTACCAAATAATGAGAACGGACATCTGTCTTTTTACTATCAATTCCAGTTATAGGAATCGCGCTCTCATATGTCGGTGACTCGACAAAATACGGAGTTTGACGTATTTTGCAATGGTGACCTGAGAATGCAGAGAATACAAAAGAGCATACCATAAACTTCTACCCTTCCCTTTATAACATCAAAGTAATAGGTTCCAGCCACAATAGCAGAGTCTCCAGGAAACATCCCAACAAATAGAGTATTCGTATCGTCATCCTTTAATACACACGATCGACTTTTCAATGAACTCACTGGGTAGTCAATCGATTCCTAATTGTAAAAAAACGCAAAAGGCCAGTACCTCTGACTTCCTCTCATTAAAATATACTTGTGCTTGGGACTTGGGAGAGTATGGAGGCATACGAAAGGCAACCAAACAATACTATGACAAGGTTTCGGAATAATGCACTTTTGTGTTTAGAACAGAGTTAAGATTGGAGTGAACATTGTAAATACTTGTGGACCGAAGGTGGAAAGCGTGATGGAAACAAAACTGCTCAAACACAGTCATTTCCAACAAACAATATCTCACATCATGTATACAAATCACATCTCCCCTCTACCCAAGAGGCAGCTTCAATTTTCGTTTCTGCTCCTTAGTCAACTTCTTCAGCTTGACGATATTTCGACGTTCATTCATTCGACTCGTCATTCTCTCCATATACTCATCTCTCTCTGCCTCTCATCCCCGTCCTCCATTCCTACCAAACCGCTTCTTCGCCATCTGCAGCGTTCCCTTCACGATTCTCTTCTCATCGATCCACTTCGCGTTCCAATTCACATCGCTCTCTTGTTTGGACCGCGTTCGCGAGAAATAACCCTCCGGTCCCTGATGAATCCCCAGCACTCGCTCCGTTACATCGACGAGAACGCCGTGCTGGCTCAGAATATACCCCATCATGTAGTTGTCGATCAGGAAGCGAGCGATCACCACAGGGTCCATGTCTTCGAACGAAACCGCGTTGGAGAAAATGAAGTAATCGGCGCTGCGATAGTCTCGGATTGCGCCAAGCGAAGGAACGAGATTGATCAGATAGGATTCGTAGCGTTTCATGGAGCTGAAATTGACGGGTTTGGGCGTTTTGAGGCCCCAGACAGTGGAGCTGATTTCGTGCTAGAATGAAAAAAGAAAGAGAATCAATGCCTTTGGGTTGAGCGAGCCTTTCTCGACGAGGGCTTCGCATTGCGTTAATGTGTCAAACAGATTGGGAGCGACGAGAATATCGCTGTTGATGAAGCCGACGTAGCGGCTGTGGAATAAAGTCTTCGCTCTCTCGAGCATGTATTTCATGAAGGGAAGTCGGAATTCGTTCACTCTAAACATTCAATTGGCTTTGAATCGGCACTCGTAATTGGAGTCATACGCGATGCCCAGAGCGTCACAAGCGCGTTTCACTCGCTTCGAGTTCGTGTAGATGAGAGCTCGGAAGGAGAAGTGGCGCTGGAAGAAGGAGAACATGGCGAGAGTGTTGTTGGTGGGAAGACTCAGCTCGCGTTTCCCGAAGGTTTCGACGGATGTCACAAGAACGAGCTGAAATGTGTCGTTTGAAAAGGGCTCCGTTCGTTTCGGAATGGGAGATGAGTTGGAGAAAAGGGAGGAAGAGGGGGTGTGGGAGGGAAGAGAGTGTTGTTTGGGAGGAGAAGAATGAGGCAAAGTCGAGGTTTGGGATTGAAGAGTTTGCTTGCGAATTGGTTCAGCTTTGCTGGATCGCAACTTCCACAAATTGGCTTTGGGACTCTTCTTTGGGGGTCGTCTGAAAGAAGCTGATGTTGCCGCGTTTGCCTTGGCTTCTGCGAGAGAAGGGTCCATAGAAAGAGAGGCTGGATTGCTCATGTCTTCCATTGATTGAGTATTGGATTCAGAGAATTGTTTAGATGGATCCATCGCATCGTTCATGTTTCCTTCCAATTTCAATTCACTCGCTTCTAAGTTCAACAACCTCCGAACACTTCTACTTTTATCGGACTCGGAGGGATTGTTATTTAACGTTTTACTACTAAAAGGCATGCTGACGGAAGAAACCCCAGAAGTTGGACTATTCTCTGCAACCTCATTTGCAGGGTTGGCTGTTACACTCGGTTTTGGTTGCTCGACAATTAGACCCTTCGAAAGTTTGTAGTTGTACACCAATTCCAGAGACTTCTGCTTCCTCTCTTGTATAACACTTTCTGGCCATCCAAACTGACTTCGATCTTCTCCGAATGTCCAATACTCTCTCTTCGGTTTATGTTTTGGAACAAAACTCTCTTCTGTCGAAATAACCCGAGTATCCTTAGAAGGATCTCTCTCAGCCGTGAAGCCTCTGTGCAAATCATAAACTACAGATTTCTAAGTGTCATAGGTTAATGATGAACGATACGAAAAAGGAGGCAAATATCATAATAGAAAACAATAGAGACAGTTGTCGGAATAACATTTTCATATCAATTTATAATACACAACACGTTCCAAACCAATACACAGCTTTCTAGCAAACAGAATAGTTATTTTAGCAATAACTACAAAGATGTGATAATGATAAGGAAAACTATGTCAGACTGACCCAATCCAAAAATCAAACAGATTTCTTTATTCAAACTAAAAGATACTTTATACTGATCTACAGCGATACTAATCGATGAAACCACCTGAAGATTGCCTCGACGAGTTTCTCTTGTTGAATGAAGGTAGAGTTGAACGGGCTGTTTGATATTTAGAAGATATTGTCATAGAAAATCTGTTTGATCATATAATAAGTTGTATGAATGTCTTCATAGAGTTTTCCGAAAAACAAAGGATTACTTTTTCGAATAAAGTGATATCCTCAATATTGCACATGAAGACAAAAGATCGAGATGCTTTCCTCATAGTGCTTTGTCAAATGAGTGCCTTACCTTTAGTCTTTCTTCGATCTATACTACAGAAAGGGTCCAATGTCATGTAGAAAAACGGTTCTGCTTATTCTAATCCGTCTAAAGGAGGTTGACGCCTCACTAGTGTCCTGCGTTCTAAACAGCCGCAGTTCCTGTATGAAGGAGACCAACCACTCTCCCAAAGAGCACGAGCTCTTGCTCCGCCTGTTTCTCAGTTCCCTCTCTCCCTCGAAAGTCATTGCTGCGATCCATTCTGCTGCCGCCTCGTCTGTGATCCCTACCATCCGCAATCTCTACCACATCCCGGTCTCTCACCTGCTCTCTGACTATTTGGAGACCGAAAATGGGATTCTAGGCGTGAATTCCGTGGAACTGTTGGAAGAAGTGATCGATCTGTTGCTCCGCGTCAGTCAGCAATCAACGCATTATCAGCGAATTCTGATCATTTCGCATCTCTTCAAACGGCTCGATCAAAGAGAGGAGGGTTGCGAATTGGTACTGAACGCGATCGCTTCTGTCCTGCAGTCGACGTATTACATCTTAACCGAGCCTGAGATCGCGCTGCTGATTCGGTATTACAACTCGAAGTATCAGTCCAGCGTGATTCCCGTTCTTTACCGTGTTGTTTTGCGATGTATGGACGATGTGAAGCGAGTGGCGGAGGAATGCGGCAACGTTGAGGCTTCCAAGCTGCAATGGATCGGTCTCACCGCACTCAAATAGTCTAGTTGTGTTTTGTATTCAGGCATTCATTTATCGATTTATATCTCGTTTGTTCAAAGTTTGTTTGTTCGAAGTTTGTTTGTTTGATTGATTGATCGACTGTTTATTGTTTTATCGAAAACAAACCCAGTTACAATAATGATGATGAATCCAGTTCATACAAAGAACTCGCAAAGTTTCCTTGTTTATAAAGATGGGTGGACGCAATCGTCAAATTCCGTCCTGATGCCTCTGCGAATTCATTCAAGCTCTGAATCTCCGAAAAGCACGTTCCTCCCACGATATAGCAGATTATCGGCTCCCCCGTTATCGTCGTCGGCTTCGGCGCGGGTTTTCCGTACCATTCCACTTCTCCCTTCTTCTCCACCGCTTTCTTCGACAGCATTTTCGTGCTCCGCATGTTGCCTCGCACGCTCCGACTCAGATCCTGACCGATGATTCCTTGCACCACATGATCGCCCGAGTCGTACAGCGCGAATTTCGTCGGCGGCAGCGCGTTCGTCGCCAGATCCTACGCTTCACCCGCTTCACTCGTCCCCACATTCAGCAAAAATCGAATCTGGCTTTCATACCGCGTTGTCATCAGCTGCGTGGTCTTCTGTAACTGCTTCGCCTACCTCAAAACCCGATCTCAAACCGTACTTGGCGAGCATATTCCTTGGTGTCCAATCGCTGCTTCATCGGCTACAATTCATTTCGAATTTCAATTCCAACCTGCGCAAGATTCACATTCAAAAGCTTCAAATTTTGCACCAGAGAGTAATCGCCCATCGGCAATCCGCTCTGCTGGAAGAGCCGTCGCTGCGTATCAGAATCGAGACCCCGAGCGATCGCGTACATCAGGATCAATCGCCGCTTGTCCTGCATGCTACACGTCATTCAACGGCTTTGGCACAAACGTGATTTCGCTTGCGAGCACTGCGTCCAGTTCCGCAAGCAGCTTTTCTCTAGAAAAAAAGGGAAACGTGGAAACTCTACTGGGACGGAGTGGATCCAGCATCGTCGCATCCAGTCAGAATGATCTGTTCCTTTTCGTGAAGATCTCAAGCCAGAGCTACGAGAGGAATCAGCCGATTGAGCGCGTGATCGCGGAACAGGTCGATACACATACGACTGATCGTGACGTGCAGCGCAAACAAATCGTTCCGCTGCTTTCTCTCCGGCAGCGTTTTGATCAGATTTCCGATATCCTGAATGGAATTCTACGGAAAACCTTGCGATCGTCGCTCACTTTGCTCTCTTCCTTCTCGGCCTGAAACACCTCCACCGCCTTATTAATCCATACTGCAACTCACTCGACGATTCCTTCCCTACCCGCCGTGTTCTGAATGTGTTCGTATTTATACGCTTCCCAAATCCGATCCTGCGAATTCAGCAGGACTGTTCGCGACTTGTCTTCGCCGGAGCGCGATCGATACTCGAACTACGCGTCAGACCGCAGCGACTCGCTCACTTCGCCGCCTTCTCCGACAGGGAGCAGATCCATCACCATGGGCTATGAATGGATTGGTGGGTTTGAACTGTACTTCGTAGGTAATGGGATGCATGAGTGGAATCAACGGATCTACGGTGCGATCCACCAAGAAGAGAAGCCCCTTTTCGTGAAGTTGACCGCCGATCGCGATGTGTTGTTCGATCTAGGGATGAGCCAACCGACTCGATTCCACAGATTGATAAAAGAGATCGGCGATTCGGTCACAAGGATAGCAGTTATAGTAGTGAATGTGAGGCTTGATGCCCAGATTCACGCAGATATCCACGAGCTTTCATTGAGAAGGAGGCGGATTCCTACACTGCTGGCAATTTGTTGGAGCACCGAATCATTGCGAACGCTGCCCCAGATGTCGGAGAGCGCGGTGGGGATATCTGGAGTGGAGATAAGGAAGAGAGAAATACTGGACAACGCGAGATTGGGCTCCTCGACGTGATAGTTCATGTGGATAAACTTGGTGTTCTGGGATCAAACGATGAAAGAAAAGGGTACCACCAAGCGCTTTCGAAGCACTTTGTTGTCGAGAATTCGAGTAGAAAGGTCTTCTGTTAGATCTGAATAGATAAAAAAAATAAAACAAGGAAACCTCCTTTGAAACGTAGTGCCACCTTGTCATACAAAACGGTTTCTCCACTCTGATCCTCCATTCCGCAGTAGGTGATTCTACAACAGAAACGGAAATAGGAATATACCGGTCAATACAACCCTCAGCACCGATAAACGACTTGATCTCCTTAAAATCCTGAAGTTTGAATTCTGTCACATTCCCATACCTCCAATATCAAGGAAACATTATTACTTGTGGGCTCAACAAAATAAATGGCACAAACTCCCGGAACATAGTCTCTTTTTGATTCGATGTGTTCTAATACTATTTATAAAACCGAGTAAGTGCTAGGATACAGATACAACCGTTATCAAAAAGGGCGAACTGTCCACAAACAGAATTTACTAACGACATCGTCGTATTGTCCAAGATAAGAATGAAATTCTCCTTTTCTGGTAGACCGATCACTTGGTCCAGAATTACTACAATTCAGGCATATAAATAGCAATATACTATCTTTACTGACGGAGCCTATTGTCTTTATCTCTTCTGCACTCATAATTTACAGATTCTGTCAACAAAACACGAGATATCTAATAGTCGTTCAAGTGAATGCAACCGCGGGGATCCTTTGAAAAGTGTGGGATGATGTTGTAAGAATACTCTTGGAGTGATTGTATAAGAAATGAAAGCGGTGAATAATCAAATTGAAACGGATGATGGGAAGAGGCAGGCGACGAAGATTTAGGAATGGAGGAAAAATGGAAAAATTCAACGAAGAAGGGTAGTAGGAAAGGGGGATGTTGTAAGAACAGTAGCATCGCTGTTTGAGAGCGTTCGTTGTTCGGTAGTTTCCATTTTTGAATTCATCACTGGTAAGGAAGCTGCAATTGATTTGGAAGAGAATAATACACCAGGTAACTTCAAATATAGAAAGGAACAATAATATCAGCTGTTGGAAGTATTTAAAAACGTTGGTGCTAGAAAAGTGTCTGGTACTGAATGTACTTGGATCAACAATGATTGCAACCAGAGAAATCGTACATGTTCGTAAGTGTGGCTGGAAAGGGAGTGAAACGAAATAGGCTTTGTGTTTATAGTGAAGGAAAATAGAAGGATTGGAATCGAATCAGAATAGAGAGAGAAGAAAGGAAATCGTTTGTTCATTGGCATTAGGCAGTGAAAATAAGAAACAACTGCAAAGCAGTACGTTTGATAAACAAGGAGATTAGGAATAGGATTCCAATAGAAATTAGGCTGCACTAATAACTTCACTTGAGTGTTTCGGAAGCACCATCAGCAATGGAGCATTGCTTGGACAGGAGATTCCGTGTTGAACTGCCCTTCTCAAAAAATGGGAATAGAACGAATTACAATACATCGCGTGTGATTATTACAAAATAGATTTGATATTTGATCTATTGAGTGAAAATGATAACTAATAGATTGAGAAGAGTAATATAATAAATAATGTTGAAGAAATGAGTTTATATCGTAATCAGGAAACGAACTGGATGTGACCAGCTTAATGTTGAAAAAAGAATAATGATGACATTAAGAATATATATATCATAGATTCGAAATGAAACTACAAATCGCATACATTATCATTCCCACAACAATAATACTCATGAGTTAAAAGAGTGAGTGGGTACATGGATCGGCAATACAAACGAAGAATGTATTCTAAAACGTTTTTTAATTAACAAAATAGATTTATGATATATCTAAAGAACTGTAATTTCTATATATAATTAAAAATAAATGTTGTTATGAATTCAATCAAATATCTTGTTGTAAAGATTATATTATCGTAGTTTTACAATTGGATAAATCTCAACTTCATGAGGTTCAATTGTCAGTACTATAAATTCCACTCTAAAATGAAAAGGGCATCCATATACACACAGATTGAATGGAAACAACAAATTCCATATAAATATTTACCTTCATTCCTAGAAATGCTCACAGAAAATATGATAAAAAAGCCATTAAAAGAAATCTACCACAATTATGGAAGAGGCTTAAATATCGTTTCTAATCCATTGAAAATGTACAGTATAACTAATATCTATTATGAAAAATGAGCCAAACTCATATGTATTGGTGTAACGTGGGTATAGTTCACCAAATCCTTATTTTAATTCATGTCTCACAATGAGATATAAGAAAAAACAAATAGCATTTAATTATCCTCCTTCTCTATATTAATTCAGTAATCTCACATTCCATAGAACTCAACTATTTCACTCCTAAGTCCAAATTCTACATATAACATAGTGATTCAAAAACTGTTCGATTGTCGTATATTCACAATCTATGAAAAAAGAAGGGAGTTTCATTCATTTGTTCCCAACCTTTTCTTTGTACAAAAATGAGCCATCTTTCTACATTAATATTCATTATTTATTTATTTATATTTATACAAGTTAAGAAATGCCCGTCACGATTCGTCAAACTGCTCCCAACTTTTGTTTGAATGGAGCTCAAGGAACTGAAACAATTTCCAATATTTCGCTTGATAACTACAAGGGAAAGTGGGTAATTCTGTTGTTCTACCCCATGGATTGGACTTTCGTTTGTCCCACCGAAATATTCGCTTATAATGATGCTGCTGACAAGTTGGCTGCAGTGAACACTGTGGTGCTTGGAATTTCTGGAGATTCTCCTTATACTCATTTGAGTTGGTTGAAGGCATCCCGTTCTGAGGGTGGACTGGGTGGTCTTATCAATATTCCGTTGCTTTCGGATGTGACTCGTGAGACGATGAAGAACTATGGAGTATACAATGAAGATAAATCGGGTTTGGATTATGCTCAAGCTTTCCGAGGATTGTTCTTGATCGATCCGAATCAGAAAATCCGTCATATTTATATAAATGATAATGGAGTTGGTCGTAGTGTGGATGAAACGATCCGTGTGATCAAGGGACTTCAGTTCAGTGATGTACACGGAGAAGTCTGTCCTGCGAACTGGCACGAAGGTGATAAAACTTTCGTTCCTAACAATGCAGGAATCTCGAAGTTCTTGGTGAATTTGAAGAAGTAAAAATACTAAATGTGTGATATGATAGCATTTTTGTTTGTTTGAAAACACAACACTGGCATTATTTGTTCTGGATTCCAGTTGATACAGAATCAGAAATGGATACTCAAAATATGTGAATGAATGAGTAAGTAATGGTAAGAATGTGATATTTATATAGGTAATTGAATAAAAATGAAATGAGAACGGCCATATCTGATGGAAAGCGCCCTAACCCGTCCGATCTAGGAAGGTAAGTCATCACGAGTCGAGTTAGTACCAGTGTGGGTGACTCGCTGAGAAGTCTCGATGCTGTTCTTTTACTATTTTATTCTAATTCCTTTTTTTCCATTCTATTCCGTTCTATTCTATTTTTCACTTTTCGATTTTTTCACCTATTTTTTCCACGCATTTTATCATCCATTGTTATTATTATTAAACCAAACCATTATCTCATTCACTCACTCACTCACTAACTGATTGATTTGTTGATAAAAGAAGAATAGAAATATAAAAAAAGGAAAGAATCGAGGTAATAACGCATTGACACCTATTGCGCGAATTTCTTTCGTCCTTTTTCGACCAAAGTCACCCCTCAGATCCCGTTAACTGCGAATTGGCCGTTCGAAGTCTCTTTTCAGATCCTATCTTCCACGCTCGCTGTTGCTGACCCTGGACAACTGGTAGTTTTCACCCTTCATAAGAAATTAGGTGCGAAATTCTAATCTTAGCTTATTCTGCTCACCCCACTGATTATGGTAATTAGAGTAAGCCATGCACTACTCCATGCTCATTCAAGGTTCACCTAGTAAAGGCACGTTCGAATGGATCAACCCTTACAAGTATCGGAATCCCTACATCACTTCTATGACTGTCCTGTTCACACCCAATCAAGTCATGTTCAACAATGTGGATTCTACTAATGTAATCACGAACTCCAATGACGAGGAGCTAACGATTCCTCCTGGATACTACATGATCGGTCAAATCATTGCCATCCTCAACACCATGACTGATACTACATTCTCGATATATACGAAGGCTTCGAGTAATGGGTGTATTTATATCCAGTTCACACACATCATCGATTTCACCAATGCTCCGGATATTCGAGAAATCCTCAGTTTGGAAAGGCGAGCAGTCATTCTACCCGCTTCGTTCTATGGATCGAACGTGATTGATATCATGCGAAATCGCCAAGTGATCCAAGTGTACTCATCGATTGTGCGTTCCTCCGATCTGAGGATTGCCAACCAGAACAACAACCTGCTCACCACAATGATCATTGACGATCCCGAGGTTAATTATCTCCGCACCGTGGAAAACATCTGCATTCCAATGATAACCCGATTCGATCGATTGATGTTCCTGTTCCGCAATATGGATGGTAATATCATGTGATTGAACGGCGAATTCGAACTCCAGTTGACGATCGAAGATGTGTGCGATCAAGTGCCTTCCTCAATTCTACCGATGAACCAGTTGAGTATGATGGAAGTGTTCGATAATACTACGAAGAAGGAAGTGAAACTGGACAATCCTCTATCATTCGATCACTGTTCCATCTCGTCTGTGTCACTCTATACCGATTTCGTGTTGCACAACGTACCATCCGATCAAGTGATATTAATCGATGCGAGGACATCCACACACGAGGTGTTAATACCCAGAGGAGCCTACGATATTGAAATGATCATTGCAATGTTGAATGCAAGTGATGCCCTGTTCGAATTGGTGTATAGAGGCGAGAACGCCTTCCATATCACAGTGAATCATTTTTGCACGATCGATTTCACTCGTGCTCCCTAGATCCAATCGATCCTCGGATTCGAATCGAGTGTGCTGGTGAAAGGACTGGACAATCCACGACAATACTTCCTGAGTACCTCGTGTAACCAGATAGTGGTGTTGGCGAACGGCGAGACCTCCCTTGTCCTATCGATGCCTACTGATACTACACGTTCTCCCAGTTCATCGAGGCTGTGGGCAACGAAATGGACAAGGTACTTCCCTCGTATCGATGCCGATCAATGATAACAACCAGGCATACTTGGTCTCCGAGAATGCTCAATCGGTCGACCTGAGTGGTGCATCCGACATTGCGAACATCCTGAAGCTGGAAGGCTTACTGACAACTACTACTACTGTCGCGAGTGAACCCTACGACATCACGAATGGCATGAGTGTGATCCGAGTCTACAGTAGTATCAATGCTCAAACATTCGGTCTCAAGAGTCCGCTGATCGATAACCTGATTCATGTATCGATGGGACTGAACAACATGATCACCTGGGACAACCTATCGATCGATGTGATTGAACAATCGAACCTGGATTCCATTGATTGGGTACTGACAGACGCGAATGACCGTCCGATCTCATTGAATTCCAATGTGTACATCTCATTCACGATATCTTGGAAGTACAACTTCAGTAAGGTATTCAAGAAGATAGATATCAATGTCTATCTTCTATATATATACATATATCTATATATCTGAAAAGTAATAGTTTGATTGTTGCCTCCAACAAATAATCAGCCAGATATGTCTCACAGCTTGATATTGGACAACTACTCATTCCCATAGAGTCCATTCTTATGGATTTCAGCTTTATCATCAACAATACTGATATCACTATTAGTGAGTAATTCTATTCATCCTAATGAGTTGGGAACCAAAGCATTTCACTTTCATCAACCAACTCAAACAGCAAGTATTATGTATGCTATTGTTATTCATGCTCGTAATAGAACAACATTGTGAATCACTTTGTATCCCTATTGAAGTGGTGTACAATTCGATCCTTCCTTTAAATAGGAGATATTCTGCATTATTTGGCAGGTGGGGGATACTATATGGGTTAGAATAAGGGATAGTATTCTCTGGCAATATAACAAACTCTGATAGGTTCAGAGTGCATCAAAACGACAAAAACTGGACACCAACTATCGAAAAACCTAGAAACAGTGGAATATGAATATATCTCTATTTGTTCGTATAAAATATATTATGTATTCTACCTTATTTTGCTCAGTTCTTCAACGACACACCCACCTTTCTCACAAACTCTACTATTCGATTCTACTATACACATATCACATATTATTACTATAAATGATAACCCAAAAACTGCTTATCGCTAGCTTTTCCATTTTCATTCCTATCATCATATTCTACATACCCTATTTCTTTCTATCCCATCTAGAGTAGATTCCAAATGAATAGAACGAAAAACAAAACGCTTCCACTGGAAACAACACTCTTCGATCTATTCATTCCACAATATCCCATTTCCGCTCATCTCCTTCCACTTCACAGTAAAAACAACTCCCTCCCTATTCGAAATCTATTCTTCCACTCATACCCAATTTCAATACTATTTTCACAATTGCACAATTCTTCTTTATTTTAGAAATCATTTGTTTTACAATAAAAGCTATTAGCTTCGTCTTACTGGGTTTGAATGTATTCAAAATTTGGAATTGGACTTGTATGTCCTGTCTTTTGTTTTGTTTTCGGACTTCTATGTGTTTTTGTGTGTTGTGTTATGGGAGTGTAAGTATTGTAGCTGGGATGGGTTCTGTCGTCAAGTTGGTGTGTTTGAAGAAGCTAGTGTAGTGTGCGCTATTGTTACTTTGACTAAACTGTGTGTGTGAGATATGCATCGTGAACGCATTCAATACCATAATGGCAGTGGACCCTGGTTCCATTTTTGCTGTGTGGAGTGTGTTCTGAGTGAGGAATTTCTGTAGTTCAAACTGTACAACGTGGCGAACCCATTCATGCCATGTGGGACCGCGGATACATGGAGATAACTTGCAACGTGGGAGGTATCTGGTACAGGCACGACGTTCTTGCCTAGGATATCTGTTCTGTTTCTCGTATTTTCATTTTCATATTGTGAGGTGGTAGAGTGTGGTAGAGAGAACGGATTTGCGATGAGTGAAAGGGCAAACTATGGGAGCAAGACCTGTAGGTTTGTAGAAGCGGAGCGTGTGTGGAACTTGGGAGAATGGGACAAGAAGGCGGAGTATGCGAACTGCTGTGGGTACGGTCCTCGCCTCTGATTGATGGGAGCCGAGTGAACTGGAATGGCCAGTGGGAGCAGGCGAGTTCCAAGACGGTGCAGTTGTGCATTTGTGGGTCTGTGGAGCATGGGAAGGTGGAGGTGTGCGTGGTGCGGGCGTGTGGGAAGTGGTGGAATGGAAGAGAGGTGAGGTGCGTGGCGGTGGTGTGCCCCGCGGACGAAGCGGCGGGGTAGCCGGAAGGGCACTTGGGGCAAGTGTTGGATACGAAGTGCGATGTGGACTAGTGGGGCATGATCACGGATGGGTGCAACGCCTATCAGCAGTGGGAATCGATCGATCGATCGATAGGGGACGGGCTCCTGCCAGCCCATCCTGCCGATGCTGCGCTGCGCTGCGCTGCGTGGCGGGCGATGGGGCGAGGGACGTGGCGCTGTGGACGATGGGAGATGGGAAGCAATCCACGATGTACTGCACGAGCAATGTGGGCGTGGGCAAGGTGATCAACGACCCATTCGAGCCCATGAACATCCACATCGTGTTTGAATTGGCCGAGGCCACGTTCTCCTATCCCACCACCGCGATCTCCATCTCCGACTACACCATTGCCTTCGCCTTCGATGGCTCCTTCCCGCGGTTCTGCGAAGGCACGCACGCTCTACATCAATGCCAACAGGTTGGTGTCCCGAAACGGCCTCCCCTTCCCCGCGGAAACCCTCATCGCGACCTTCTCGACCCGCGCCGGCGTTCGGTTGGCGTTCGGTTGGCGTTCGGTTGTGGCCTGCTCGCATTGTGGAGAGCGCGATTGGTATGAGGGAAGTGGAGTAGGCGCAGCGCAGCGCAGCGTGTGTGTGCAGATGGAGGTTCCCTGGAGCAGTGGCATCTCCGATGAAGCCCCGATGGATGGCCTTGATGGGCAGCAATGTGCAGAGCCAGTTCTTCGAGACGCGCTCCGTGTTGGTGGCGGGCGCCATTGTGAACAGCGTGATGGCCATCAGCTGGCGTGTCCGCAAGGGCGCCTCCTGGTCCGCCTTCGCGTCCTTCTCCGTCTACCGCCCCGTCGTGCTGCTGCCTGCCTGCCTGCCTCCGCGCCCGTCGTGCTGCTGCCGCCTTCGAAGCCACGCAGGTGCGCTGGGTCTGGTGGTGGTGCGAGCTCTTCGTGCAGGCCTTGGTTGGCTCCCACTCCCAGCTCTTCGCCGCCGACGCGCTCCTCCAAGAGGGCGACGTCCAGCAACCCGAGCTCTCTCTCTCTCTTTAGCTCTCTCTCTATGCGTGCGTGGCCTACTGGGTGCGCGTGGCGCTGTGCTCCGCCGCGTGCTCCATCCTCTCCGAGGCCTCCTCTCCCATCACCCTCGCCGCGTATGTCGTCGCGCCCGGCGCGGTACAGAACCTCGAGGTGGCCGCGCTCTCCTCGACCTCGCTGCGCGTGCAGTGGGCAGAGCCGGCGGAGCTGGGCGGCGCCAGCATTCGGTACTACGTGGTGCGACGCTCGTGGATGGCGTCGATGGCCGTGATCCAGAGCGAGAGCGAGAGCGAGAGCGAGAGCGAGAGCGAGGTCGCCAGCACGAACTGCTTCCTGGACCTGCAGAGCGTGCAGAGCGTGCAGAGCGTGCAGAGCGTGCAGCACGCGCCCATCTATCTGAGCGTGGCCGCGTTCACCGGGTATCTCTCCCGCCAAGAGAAGATCCCCGCGGTTCTGTATGCGGTGTGTGTGGAATCAGGCGGAGGGCATTGAGTGGGACTGTGCGATGGCGATTACCGGATCCTTCCATGATCTCTGCACCGCCACGTGCGAGCTTCGCGCTCCCGCGACTTCCTCCTTCCTCCTTCCTCCTTCCGCCGAACCGTCTGGTTCCCCGCGGGACGCGATGTGTGGGACGTGTTGGAGGGTGGGATCCCCGCGACTTCCTACACGCTGGAGTGCGTCCCGAGCGAAGTGGGCAGTGCCGAGTGGATGGGCAGGCAATTCGGAGTGTCCACGATGGCCACGTCGGAATTCGTTGGGTGTTGGTGGTGGACGGCGAGCCAACCTCCTCGCTCACCGGTTCGCTCTGGGTGTGGGTGTGGGTGTGGGTGTGAGTGAGCAGGAATCTGGTGGGCGATGGGGTGGGGTCCGTGGCTCCCTACGAAGGTGTGCAGAGTCGACCGGGCTCTCTGGATCTCTTCCTGTCCAACTGGGCGCAGAACGCCACCGTGGTCTCCGTCACCCAGCCCCTCCGCCTCCGCCTCCGCCTCCGCTTCCGCTTCCTCTTCGCCTACGACGTGACCGGCGCGCTCATCCGCGCCCACCTCGTCGATCACGCCTGGTGCGCCGTGGGTCGCGATGTTTCCACGTTTCCACGATCCAGACCGATTTGGCAGTTGCTGAGAGAAAGAGAGAGAGAAATGGTTGCGGTGTTTGGTTTGGAAGATGGATGGATGGATGGATGGATGGATGGAATTGTAGAGATGTGGAATGGTTGAAGCGTTGTAGGATTTGAATGAGAATCGAAAATATGTTTAGGAAGGAAGGAAGGAAAATGTAGATTTAGAGTGTGTAGGGTGTTGGAATGATTTAGAAACATGAACAGAATAATCCAGAACGAGGAACCAAACGACTCTAGTTGATAATGAGAATAATAATAATAGAGTGCTGTGAGTTGATAGTTGAAACAAAGATAGATAGAAAGAAAGAAAGTGTATTTAGAGTTAGTTGGTTGGTTTAGGATAAGGAAATGATAGAAAATGGAGTGAATGGTTAACGATGTGCGAAGATAGGTTCTTTGTGTGAAAATCACTGGATCAAAACCAATTTCCATTCCATTCCATTCGATTTACTAGTTTTACTAGTTTTACTAGTTTGAATTGCTTTCAAACCCAACCATTCCCAAGTCAAAATGATTTGGCTAGAATCATGGATGGATAGATTGGATTATCGAAATAATAATGATAATAATGATAATAATGATAATATAGACTATTTAGACAAAGTGGAGTGAACAACCAAATCCTTGCTTCATAACACGATTTCACTATGATATCATAAATATACAACCTATACAGACATAGTAGACAACAAAATGGACTTTTCCATTTTGAGTGTTTCCAAACAATCCTGATATTATTATAAATATCTATACCTCCGAACTATTTCAACCACAAAAATGTGAACAAAATGATGCGAAACACAAGTGAGTACTTCACTTGGAAATCTTGGATCCAATGTGTATATGGTAGCACTCTATCATAATTTTTAAATATGAAGAATACTTAAATGTAAGGTAATAAACTGATATCTCTGTTTTCTTCATAAATTCTTTATATTTGGTTACAAATTACGGATTCAAAGAGTAGAGGCTAAGGATATGTGATAATAAATAGGTAGAATGGAGGAACTTAAGGGAAGCGAATTTCTCCTGGACGGTTACATAACGCGTGGTGAAGCAAAGGAAATCACTATTGGGGGCTGCAAGTATAGCCTCCAATATTATCAAGGCGATCACGAGGATGAATACACGTTGACGAGAGCTGGGAAGGTTTGCCTATTCCAAAATGGCATACTGAAGATGTGCTTTGAGGTGGATGCGAACGGGAGCGAAATCGGTGACTTCACGCGATTTGATAATGGATGTGTCGCATTTGTGCAATCCTTCGATGAAATCTGGGACAGAAAGAATTTTCATCGTATAATAAACCATGTCCGAGGCGAGCGAATGGAAATCTATTCGCATGCGAGTGATCACCTGATATATCACGGTGAATTTAATGAGAAGCGAGAACGAGAAGGATGGGGCATCCAATATGACGAAGAAACGGGTGCCATGCTGCTCGAAGGGATGTGGAAGGAAAACAAGCTGGTGGAAATCATCCGCAAGATCAAGGGAAGCATCATGACGGAGTTCAAGCGAAACGGGAACAACACCATCGCTTCGAATCGAATTCCCCTCTATGTGGGTGAATTCGTGTATGATGAATCGAAAGAATCGTTTCTTCGAAATGGTCGAGGATACTGGATCGATGAAGAAACTCGGATTGCTACTCGCGAAGTGGAATGGAAGATGGAGTGGAAGTGAGTGGAAGAGATCTCTATGATGGATGGTACACTCGATCCACAACTCCAAAACCCAAACCCAAACCCAAACCCACTCCGATGTCTGCTCCTGCTCCTGCTCCAAAACGCGAAGAACCTGCTCCTCTTCGATTCAGCGTCACTGGATCTACAAAATGGATCGATGTGAGTTTGCAAGTGACCGATTTGAAGATTTCATCGAATTGCTGTAACGATTTGAATGCATTGGATCTGAATCGATTCGAGTGGCTACGATCTATCGAAATCGGCGATGAATGTTTTGGATCAGTGAGAACATTCAAAATCGATGGATTGAATCGATTGAAAACTATCAAAATCGGAAACAATTCGTTTTCGCAAATGAAAAATGGGGATGAAAGTGATGAATCAGAATCATTCCAAATATTGAATTGTGATTCATTGGAACCCATTCAAATTGGTGAATATCATCCTTCTGATTATGGAGGAGACTTTGAATTGAAGAATCTTCCACAATTGGAATCCATTCAAATCGGTGAAAGGAGTTTCGGAGATTTTGCTGGATACTTTGAATTGGAGAATCTACCACAATTACAATCCATTCAAATTGGTTCAATTGAAAGTAGTTCATGCAATTTCTATTATTGTTCGTTTGTGATTCGAGGTATTGATATGATATTGAATATTTGAATGATGTATAGATCTTCCAAATCTACAATCCATTACTATAGGTGAAAATGCATTCAACGATTGCTTCTCAGTAATAATGGAAAGTATTGAATGAATTCGAATGAAATGATTGATATAGATCTTCCATCATTACAATCCATTCAACTCGGTTATGGTGCACTTCAAGGAAGTGCTGGTGATTCAGTTTCATTGACACTTCGAAGTAATAATGAATTGATTGTAAATGATTTGCTTTGTAGATCTTCCAAATCTAACATCAATCACTTCTATAGGATGTAGTTTCGTTTATCCTTGTGTAGTGACATTGGCAAGTATTTCTGAATATTGAATATTGATAGTATTTAGATATTCCAAATCTTCAAAATGTCAACCTACCTGGTGGTTTGTTTGGTTATCCATTCTATAAAGTTCGATCGAAATCAATTTCGAGTATAGTTTGATTGATTTGATTTGATTCATAGATGTTTCTTCGATTCTCGCTGATCTTGTCTAAATCTAGCATTCAATCTATAATATTGATTTGATTTGATTTGTTCAGTGATTCGTCATTGTTTAGGAACATTTCCATTGATTGGTTGATTGTTTGATTGTTTGTTTCAAACCGATTCTCGATCACAATTCATGATTCTATAGTTATCAAAATATCAATCCTGCCTGATTATTATGATGTTCTTCTTTACTATTTTAACAATGATACTCAATTATGATTGTTGTTTCAACCAATCAATCAATCAATCAATCATGCGTTAAACAGTTCTAAAAGCATGAATGATTGATTGATTGAATGATTGAATCGATGACATTATTGATGTAGAATTACAGTTCATTGGTTATGATAAAGGTCTTTGTTGTTTTGTGAATCACTCCACAGAGAGAGAATCTTTCGTCCATTCATTCATTCATTTCTCTGTTTTCATTTCAGTGTTGAATTGCTGAAATCGAATCGAATCCAACTCCAATATCACAACCAATCATATTCCCATTCATTTCGATTCTCTCTCATTCACTCTTCATTATCATTATCACGTATTACATTCATAAATAACTAACTAATACATATCATTGAATGGATTAAGATCTTAAGCAATGAATACTATTTCTTCTTTTCGTTTCTTTTCTCTTTTCTTTCATCCATTCATGGTACAAACCATCTCCATGCTATGCAATCTTTGTACATCCAACTCATATTCATTCAATAGATTGTGACCAATTACACAAATCATTCCAGTACTATTCTATTCACATATAGCATACAATCTGTGATAATATCTAGGAATCATTCAGTTCTAACCACTATATACCAATCATTGTGCATTCCAACTAACAATAACGGAATTTACTACAAACTCCAATCATTCATTCATCGATTGGTTATTCCAGTACTAAGTATCAACAGTATTGTTCCTGCTACTCAGAATTAGTTATTTTATGAAAATGGATTTAACAGAATCAAACATTGTGTTAAACCAATGAAATGACAGAATCGTGTTTGTCTGGATTTTGTTTGTTTTGAAGCAAAACTAGCATGATCTATGTAATTCGTTTCAGGATGAGCTAAAACAGATCCCTGTGAAATATCATCATTCCAGCTATTGTTCGTCATAATTTGTGAAAATGACTCCATTTCCATTGCTACTTCATACATATGTTATTTTCTACTATTCTATTACATTCTAGTATTGTTGTTGTTTTCATTCATATTGGCCATTTCTGATTATTCCACACTTACCTATCTTATTTTCACAGTATTCTATTCCATGGAGTATACTAATAAGCCAAAATATACAATCAATCACAAATACACATTATTCTATCTTCCCATACAGAACAATGATAATGATGATGATGACAAAACATCAACTATTCACAATCAATACCATTGAGAATAACTATTGTGAAGACTCTTGTTTGTTAATACTGCTCATTCCTTCTCTCAGCTTATAACACGAACTAGCAACATTATTAGTTGTCACATTTAGAATGTGAATTCATTATGGGCTTTGATACAATTCATATCACACAATATGTACCAAACTGAAACAATACACATTTGTTGTTATTCTATTGCAGATATTCATTTTCCAAGTATTGATTCAAAGTATCTCGAGACTATAGTATACAGATTAGTCATATATCAAAGGAAATACAACAATACTTGTGGTAAATGACTGATTCATCCTTCCTATTTCTATTGATGAGTTCATCCATATTTGATACATGTCACATAACAAAAATGATACTATTTTCACAATAACAAAAGCTCTTTCGATCAATAATAATATGATTTATCAACTTGTAGCCATCTTAAACCTCATTAATTTGGAACAATAGTAGTAAGGGAATGGCACTATTTGCGTGAAACTTGGTGGCAGTTTTCTTTATATGCTATTTTGCACAATGACCACAATTGCGATCCTTTGTCCATCGTTGTAATCGACCAACCGATTCTGAGTCCTTGACTATCGTTCCTAGGCTGTCTGGTCGACAATCATCGGTCAGGAAGCAGGTTTCGTGCTTTCTTAGACCAATTCCTTTCTACTATCAACCTAGTGCTCATTTCTATTTTTGGTGTTTGTTACATCAGTTATACTTGGATACAAGAAAGCAGTAGACGTACCTAGCTAAGGTGAATTATTGTTATTTCTCTCATCTTTACATGTTTGTTTGTTTCTTTGTAATGACCGAAACCCAATATGTGTACATTGTCATCACAAATCCATCTATTATTGTCTATGCAAGTCATAAGTGTCTTTGGTAAAGAGAGAACATGCATTATTCCATTCTCATACAAGATTCACCTATCAATGGTTCATTCGATTCAATCAATCCTTCCAAGTTCAGAAATCCATTTATCACTTCCATGACTGTTCTATTCAAACCCAATCAAGTCATGTTCAATAATGTGGACTCAATCAATGTGGTGACAAACACCAATGGTGAAGAGATAACGATCTCGCCTGGTTATTATACACTGACTGAAATCATTGCCATTCTGAACACCATGATTAATACTACATTTTCAATTTCCACAATGGATACAAGTTATGAGTGTATTTGGATCCACTCTCCATACTCTATCGATTTCACGATTGCTTCAGATGTACTAGAGTTATTTGTATTAGGTAATCACATGATTGTATTCCCTGCTTCGTTCTATGGATCGCATGTGATTGATATCACTCGAAATTGTCAAGTGATTCAAGTCTATTCTTTGTTGATACAATCATCTGATTTGAAATCGCTAATCAGAACAACAATTCACTCACCACAATTATCATGGATGATTTTGAAATCAATGATATCAATACTGTAAAAGAAATATGTATACCGATGATTCGCCGATTTGATCGATTGATGTTTGTGTTGAAGGAGATGAATGGTAATATCATACATTTGAATGGTGAATTCGAACTCCAATTGACTATTGAAGATGTGTGTGATCAATTGTATACTCCAGTTCCATCGACCAACCAATTCAGTATGATTGAAGTATTTGAAAACAATAGAGCAAGAAGGAGATGAAATTGGATAATCCTCTATCATTCGATAAGTTTTACATATCATTTGTATCATTCTATACTGATTTCACATTCCATAATGTACCATCTGATCAAGTAATTGTGATTAATGAAGGTAGAACAGATGAAAGTGTAATATCGATTCCATGAGGTACATGTGATATCGAAACCATAATCGCAATGTTGAATGCGAGTGATGCTCTATTTGAAATAGTGTATAGTGGAGAAAATGCATTTCGAATCTATAACCAGTTTGTGATTCTTCCTCTGACACAACTTATTCATTCCTTGAATAAAGCGATTCATTTATCGAGGTGTGTGGGGAACATGAATGAGATCAAGGAACTACGGAAACCAGCAAAACGAAGAGGTGCCACTTGAATGATCATCAGTGGATTCAAGAGAAACATATACTTCATCGATCTTATCGATTTCTATTCCAAACAACACAAATCGATACAGGAAGTGTTAGGAAGGCAAAAGAGTACCGGATTCTATAAGAATCGTGGATACAAATATGTCCTTGTATGTATTGATGGATATTCGAAATACCTGATGACTCGGCGATTGAAAAGCAAGAATGCTACAGAAGTCATTCATGCGATGAAGGACATCATTCAAACATACGGACCACCAAAGCATAGTTGCTCGGATCGAGGTACCGAATTCACCAATGCGATCTTTTGTACCAATATCTTGAACAAGTATGACATCACCATGTATCACATGGATTCAGCGAATAAAGCAATACTAGCCGAACGAGCAATTCGAGATATCAAGGAACACATCATGGTTCCTTCATTCCATTCAATCAATCGAAAGGTGTATGGTTTGATTTGATCGATAGTGCAGTTCGTAGACATAATGGAAGGAAGAACAGAGACACTGGATATACACCCACTGACATTTGGCTTGACAACAACAACAACGATATCTTGTACACGGAGAAGACAGAACCATCCAACATGACAGTAAAGGACACAACACCTCAATTCGATGTTGGTGATTATGTTGGAGTGACACGAAGACCTCGCATTCTGGAAAAGCGATCATTGACGATCAAATGGTCTCAGGACTTGATTGAAGTGGTTGATATTGACGATCGATTCATGCCATTGATGTACGAAGTGAAGAATGTGGAAAGCGATAGCACACAGAAGTGTTATGATTGGGAACTGCTGGCAAGCAAATGCAAACCACAACCAGCACCACCCATCACTCGATCCAAGAGTGATAAAGAACCCAATGCATTGAGAGAGGCAGCAAATTCACATCGACATGTTACGAGCACCCAGAAAAAGCAGATGAAGCGTCCCCTAGGTGTTCGAAAACGATCGTGATGCTCTTCACACCTTCCAGACATACAAGAGAAGAGATATTCGTGAATACAGAGATCATATGACTCTCATTTGTCCATTCGATTTCATTTATCAGTTTGGTATGGGAAAGGGTCACAAGATTGTTGAGTGTATTGATGAATGGTACATCGAGCAATGACACACCATCCATTGAAACACTCACCTTGTATCCCTTATCCACAACCGATTCGATGGAATCACAATGTTTGAATAGGGCATCATTCTCATTGTAACATGCAATCGATGTGATTATGAGATATAAAGCAGAAGATAATTCGAATTGGCATTGATTATTGAATGGTTGAGTGGATGTGTGTGTATGTTCAAACAATGTGACATTATTGACTTTCACAAAACACTCAGAAGGTATCGTCCATGAATATTGAGGAACGCCATCCACTGTCTCACGCATGAGGACATGTTTGCCATCGTGTTCTGGCATATTGATGAGCATGTTATCGAGCTTCTTGAACGTGTTATTGTTTCCATTGCTGCTGAATATGTACGACATTGATTGATTCAATTTACTTTGGTTGATTTGGTTCATAGTGTTTGACATACACACCCTTCAGATAGGCGCCATCATCGATGAACAGATCGGACAACTCGGGCGGGGATTCATCATTCACGACCTTATAAACCACGCGTACATAGTAGTTCGGGAAGAAATAGATCGCACGATTCTCGGTCATTACACCAATAATGTGAGGAGGCAGTAAATCATTCCTCCAAAATACATTCAGAGGCACACCGAGCAGACCATTGGATTCCAATTGAGGCAATAGATATTCTCACTCTTCCTCGGTAAACAAGGGCGGACGAGTTTCATCCAACGTCATCTCGATGCTATCATAGTCATGCAGGATCAAACCACAGTTCACATACGATTTCGGGGTGCAAACACTGAATCCGAATAGACGCTCGGAATTGATCAGATACTTGGTGTGAATATTGATATCGGCAAGTTCGATATGTTCGTTTTCACAGGTGCGTACCAGGGAAGACCATGTGTTTTTCTCTGTTTTCTTGTACTTCATTAAATCAAAGCATCCAGTGGGGTTAAAAGAGATAATAGAAATACATAAATACATAAATACATACACACACTCACACATTGAATCCCAATACAGGACGAGAAATTCAAATCAACGGAGTTCGCTTCTGGAACCTTATGAAGCATGGACTCAAGTAAAGTGAGGAACTGAATCGCTTATACGACAGACCATTGCCTGAGGGTACGACGAAGTACGTTCCCAAGTCGAGAATGATTTCTCCAAGAAATCGTTCTATGATTATTGGTGGATCAGTATACTACGAGTTACTCCGTGACAACTATAGACCACGAGGCGGCAAATGGGTGAAGATGAGCAAGGAAGAGGCCAAAGTGTACGATAATAATCCGAATATCAAGAAGATATTCGGGGACAACCATGACCATGATTTAGACGACTTTTCGTCCTCTGAGTACATAGATATCGATAATACGAATATGACGAAGATGAACATGCGATTATCCCTTTCTATGTCGGAAATTCACTATCTATTTCCAATTCACACATTTTTCACTTTCGACATTTAAGAATCTTTGTCACCTATATATAAATGGATACTCATTGCGACGAATATACTATCAATCCCGAGAATGGCCGAAAGATCAAGATTGACACTCAAACCTAGAAACGATTGGCCGCCAAGTATTATATGATCGATGTTAAGTTCACAGATCAGACCAATTCATTCCTGATTCACGGGCGTATGTGTCAAACAGGGTATGGGATGAGAATATGAGGTCAATGAATGTAGCAAAGAAACCAAAACATGTAGCTCCTCGTAAACGAGTTGGTGATCCCAAAGGAGAACGTAAGTATCTGATAGTGGGAAGCAAGGCATGAAACGAGCGATATCTCGAATATGAGTGGAACGAACATGAATTCGGTTTGAAGAGAAAACAACCGTTGCCTGAATTCATGAACACAGTTGAGAAGAGACGACAAACACGACGCAACAAGTTCTTCGCTATTTTCGATCGCAAAGTCGCGGAAGGATGATTATCAAATGTGATCAATTCCTCACTTGGATATGCACTCACGTATTATCACACCGTGGATAAGAACATGTACAAGGAATGGATGAATGAAAAGCCAACCAAAAAGGACTTTCGCCTCAAGAACGATGATGGCAAGAGAGTATGGGTTCGATTACCGGATGGAAAGAGTGAAGAGGAAGTGGAACCAATAAATATGATGATGGACGAGACAGACGATTTCAATGAGGTAGCGAAGAAGTACATCTTAAATGGCTTGCGCAAGTACAACCAGTGTTTCATCACCATCATGGCATACAACCTCATGTGGACACATGATAGTTAACTCAAGATACTCAATCTCACCGATGATCGACTGGGACACCTTCGCATCATTCACAAAAATCGCATCGACGAGGGGTTGAAAGATTATCTGAGATGGTACAGAAATGCCATGGAGAAACAGGAGACGGAAGAAAGTGGTTTTGTTTCCATCGGTCGGATCGGTTTCCATATCGAGATGTTCCCACTTCGTACATTCGTGGGTTACAAACACCACACACCTTATATCATTGTACAGACAGCGGGTAACCCCAATATCAATGACAACCGGTGCCTGCAACGATGTCTCATCCTGGCAAGTGAAGGTGGACACAAGATCATTGCAAATCGCTAGATGAATGATAAAAGCATGTACAACAAGTGGTGGAAGCAACCCGAAAAGAATAAGGTGTTCGGTGTAACCATTCACGAGGCGAAGAAAGCAACGGACATTTGTGACAACAAGGCATTCGATCAAAATGAAGATAAATTCGCGAGATTGGAAGAATTGTTGAAAGTCTCTCTCAATGTCTTCGAGGTCACTCTGTTACATGGATACGATGACAACTCCGAGGATAAGTATGATCTATTCACGAGCTCTTAGATATACAAGCCGAAGGTGGATGAATTAGCCCTCTCTCTTTGCATTGTGAATGACATACAAGGGGAGGAGGGGGAGAACGAAATTCCCAAGCACTTCTTGTACACCAAGGATTTGAGCAATTTCAAACATCGCATCTTTCGTCAGAGTGATGCGAAAAATTATCATCTCGCAAGAAACGTGAAGTACAGGTTCTGTGACTTCTTTAAATCAGAAACAGCCGTTCGAGTGCAAAAAGTACAGATGCATCGCTAACAGATGGATGATCGTGATCAATACTAGCTATCGAGTGAGGAGACTCGGTTGCGATTTACAAATCAACGATTCGAAATGCCAGCACCGGTCGTGGTGTACGCTTTCTACGAGTCAGCCATTGATAACAAGAATAGACACAAGCCGATCATGCTGTCCTGTTTGGACGTGTCACACATTCCAACCAACCAGACGTAACTGCGGATTTTCCACTCACCACACGAGGAAGAAAGCGATCTTCGTCCTTTCATGGACTATCTGGTTCGATTGCAAGAAAACGTGAAGAAGTATCTCTTCGATGAATTTCCCCTCGAGAACACTCCCGAAATCGAGAGAGATAATCAGTCTATGTCTGTGTGTCCATTCTGCCGCAAGAAACTGGAGGACGATAAGGTGAAACATTTCGCACATGTGACAGGTGAGTATTCGAATGCCACTGAGACCCGTTTCTTCGAGGCTGGACAGTATATCTGCACCTGTTGTACCAAATGAAATCTCCAACTCTCGTTCAACAAGAAGAACTATCGATTGCCAGTGTATTTCCACAATGGATCGCACTACGACTTCACATTCATCATGAAACTTATTGCGACGATGCCCGGAAACCTCGAAGTCATTCCAACCACCAAGGACAAGGAGATACAGATCGAATATCATGGTATTCAATTCAAGGACTCGTTGAAACTCATTAGCATTCCTCTCAAATTTATCGTGGCTCAGATGTTCGGTGGTAACCTCGATTTGTACGTGCACACCGAGATTCAACTCAGGAATACTATGAGGAACAGGGCAAGCAATGGAGTGACGAGTACATCGATTTGTTGACATGGAAAAAACTCATGTTCTACAGTCTCATCAAATCGTACGAGTCATTGAACAATACAACCATTCCTTCTCGCGAGCAATGCATCGACGACATGAAAGGAGAGATGATTCCTCAAGACGAATATGATCACATGGTGAAGTTGTGGAATACATTCGATATCAAGACATGGGGTGAATACTACGAATTGTACAATGTACTCGATGTGACTCTCATGGCCGATGCGTTCGAACATTTTCACAATACCACACTGAAGGCATTTAGTGTTGATCCCATGCATTACATCACAGCACCACAGATGGCATATTCGCTCTTCTTGAAGGTCACATTTGAAGGCAATCATGGCATGAAGGCATTGAAGGCATTGTTTGAGAAGTGGGTTGTATACATCACACGAACCAATACCAACGAGGGGATGAGTGAATAGCATCTGGAGAAGATCTTCATGGATCACATGGGTGAATTCTATAAGAACAAGGGCATTCGATTGATGGAGACAGGCGAGATCGATGACTTCATGTGATTGTTGAAGAACCTGCGTGGAGGCATCACATAAATTGTGAAACAGCATGCCAAGGTCGACATTGACAACTAGCAGCAAGCAACTGTTAGCAGTGAAGGCATTTATTATCTCGATGCCAACAATCTGTATTGTGGAGCCATGCATCGAATGATGCCTTACGAATTGGTGGGTATACCCGAGCGTCAAGAAGTGATGGAGAAGATCAATCGAAATCCGAACAGATGGATGGATTCAATCACTCAAGACATTTGACAAGTACGGATACTTCATCGAGTGTGATATCGAAGCATCCACAGAACTCCACGACAAGTTCAATGACTTGCCATTCTTCCCCGTACAGAAGGCGGGTATGTGTTCCGATGGAATCAAGAAATTCGCTGAGAAGAGAGATATCGTGGACAAAGTGAAAGAGGTGAATACACCGAAGCTCATCTGCGATCTTGTACCTCGTCAAAAGTATCTCGTGCATTACTCACTGTTGCAACTGGGCATTCAACAGGGTTATCGTGTCACGCACATTCATCACATCATTCGTTTCAGGCAGGCACCGTTCATCTTCGAATATGTGAAAATGTTGAGTGAGAAACGAGCCAAATCCAAGACCACTGTGGAGAAGAACCTGTACAAGCTGTTGGCAAACTCGACCTATGGCAAATTCGTGGAGACTGGATTGAAATGGATGAAAGTGAAGTTCGCTAGCACGTGGAATAAACGTGAGGCAATCATCCAGAAGCATGGATATGACATGCTCGTAGGAACTATTATGTTCACGGAGTATTTGATTGGCATCAAGTTGAATTTACCGATGGGCAAGGTAATGGAACCATTCTTCATCGGATTTGCCATCTTGGACATGTCCAAGCGCATCATCTACGATTTCTACTATAATGTGCTCAAGAACATATTCGATAATGTGGAGATATTGGGACAGGACACGGACTCGCTCATCGTAAAATTGAGTGACAAGGAAAACATTATTCACGAGATGTGCGGCATGTACAAGTTTTTCGACTTTTCAGTTGGATAACACGAACTATTTCAATGGGCAACTCGTGAACTATTACGAACAAGAAGTAGACAAGAGCAAATTCTTTTCGCTCTCATCATTCCTCAACTTCAACAAGAAGCTGTCGGGACCTATCTTTAAGGACGAGCACAATGGACATCGCATCACCGAGCTTGTGGGATATAGACCCAAGATGTACTGCCTCGTGGATGAGAAGCATGTGATACACAATGCAGCAAAGGGAGTACCTCGGAATGTGGTAATCGATGGTGAGAGAATGAGTGTAAAAAACATCAAGTTATACAAGCGTGTACTCGAGGCAGAGAAGAAGGGAGATGCAGTGATCGAAGGCTCCTTCAAACTCATCAATAACCAGGGATTCGATATCACAACGAAGGAACAGACCAAGACACTCATGACTTGCCAGGATAACAAAAGATGGATCTTGGTAGACAACGCGCATAAACTGGAATTCGTGCATTATCGTCTGTCTTACATGTAAAGACGAGTTGTTTATTATTGGTCAGAGCAAGACAGTCTTGGAAGGGATGTAGGGGTTCCGATACTTTTACGGGTTGATACAGGAGAACATGCCGTTACTAGGTGAGCCTTGGATAAGCAAGGAGTAGTACATCACTTGTTCCTCTTTACCATAAACAGCAGGGGTGAGCAAAATAAGTTAAGGTTAAATTTCGTACCATATTTCTTATAATGCATAAACATAAAAGTTGTCCAGGGTCACCAACAGCGAACAATTATAAATAGGGTCTCAGGGGCAACTTCAAGCTGTTGCCTCTCAGTTGACGGGGTCTGAAATATGAACCTGACTTATAATGGCCGAAAAAGGCCCATAAAATTTTGCGAATAAGCATCAATATATATCCTGTAACTCCTTCATTCATTCAGTGAATTGATTTGTTAATAAAAGAAGAAGAGAAATGAAAAGATATGACTAGAATTGAAATGGGGTGTGAGTGAATGATGATAAGAATGTGATATATAAATAGGTTAGTGATGAATAGTAAAATGAGAACGGCCATATCTGATGGAAAGCGCCCTAACCCGTCCGATCTAGGAAGCTAAGTCATCACGAGTCGAGTTAGTACCAGTGTGGGTGACTCGCTGAGAAGTCTCGATGCTGTTCTTTTATTCCACTATTTTTTTCTTTTCATTGCATTACATTTTTATGCATGAATAGATATACGAATTAACCGAAATCGCGAATCATTTTTTATTTTCGTTCTACATTATTGTGTTATGGTTCATTCTTTAGTTTTACTGATTACTTGGATATCACTGGTATGAACACTTGATATCAATCTGTATTACCCGATTTATGTATTATTTCTAAATAGTTAACACAATTGACTGCGTTAATGGTTCATAATTGAGTTTCTTTAATAACCTAATAATCAAAATACTCAATTATACTTATTATCTCTTAATGTGGTTGTATTGTGTGTTCATTGTAAACAATATCACATTGGTGGATATTACAATTAACTATCCATATATTTCGTTTCTGATAGTCATGTGAATTTCTTGCTTGGAGATATTAATTCAAAATTCCTATTTGTGATCATCATCACTATGCACCAAATGGATAGTAGTCATGACCTCTACTCAACCTCATTATTTTGTTGCTAATATCACACTTCGATTCAAAACACCGATTCGTCCCATACACACAATCACTATAGAAAACTCACTTCTGTAACAAAGGCTAATTAAACTAATAACATATTAAATTCCCACGCCTCAGTTCTTCCCCACACTCTTCTACTTCTTCTTCTTCTTCATCATCATCATCTGTTTCCCCTTCTCCTTCGCTATCTTCTTTCCTGACTTCTGCTTCCTCACATTAAATCCATCCTTCAATATCTGCAAAACATCCTCCTCAATAAACTCATCTTCATCAAACACCATTCCCTTCTCCTCCTCTTCGGGTTGACCCCAGTGCAATTCTCTCACTTTCTGTTTCATCTCCGCAGTTTCCTCGTCTGATACATCTGTATAGTTCATGAATCGCTCCATCGCTCTGTATACCTTTTTCAGATCTCGGAATTGAGCTCCGTTCAATACATACAGTCCATAGACAGAACGAATCAACCCAAATTGAATGCCAAGCCGCGCCATGCGGGCAAAAAGCGTGTTTGACAGCACCAAACTTGCAGAAGTGCTGCTCTCCGAAGCGGCGTGTAGAACGTCGCTGAGTACAACCTCGAGGAGGGTTGCATCGTTAGTTATCTTCGCGATATCAAGCAGTAATGCAATGACAAATTGCTTTTCTTGGACAAACGATGTCGGCAAGTCGGAAAAAAGAGTCGAGCGGTAATCCAAATAGCCGGATACCACTCGCTTGAATTCTGAAGAGGAAGCCAAGCTCCGTAAGTAGAGATAGACATGACGAGGAGAACAGAAACTGCTGTGGAGAAGGGAAGAACAGCGACTCCACTCATTGGAATGAAGACAAGCAGTGAGAATGTGCTCTAAATCAAGTTCTCGCTGGTGCTTCTCGCTATCTGTTGTGACTGGAACGGATTGGAGGTGATTCCAGTAAGTAAAAGCTCGAGTAAGATTTGGAGAGTCGCTTTTGGAACAGAGATATAACCCCATTTGGTAGAGATTGGGAGATGAATCCGATTCAGAGTGGGACTACATATATAATAATAATAAATTCAAATAAAATACGAGCAAGAATCGATCCAAAAACTCTAGAAACTCAGAATACTGTCTAAAATGACAAACACGCCGCAATACTTCATAGACAGAATTGGAAGAGAGATTAATGTATCTGTCTGCATCTTCAAGAACGTAATGTAGTAATGTCGGATCCTTCACTTGAATGGTAGCAATGACCAGCATGCTGTATAAGTTGACCGCATGCTCTTGGGTTGCTTCTTTCTGGTATTCAATTGCCGTTTTACCTAAGGAAGTGAAACCACAATTCTGACATTTCTTTTCCAAATTCTTAATGATATCGCTCTTATTGCTCGTCATGGGATACTTGGCAATAAATTCATTTAAAAAAGGAGCAAATTCCTTGACATTGCGAGTCGCACCCTCTTTCGCCCCCTGATGACTTGAAAATGTCCGAGTGAAGGTAACTGGGAACTGCTGCAACTGTTTCGAAGATACTGCGAATTCCCTTCGAAAAGGGCAAGTAGGACAAGGGGTCAGCATAGAGAGTCGGCTGCTCCACAGACTGGAAAGAGATCGAACACTCTGTCTGATCATCTTTCACAAATGTGACATATTTGCATATTTTTGGTGCTTTATAGCAATCTGTTTGGTACCCAACTTTCTCTTTGACACGGAGAGAAACAGTATCGAAACACTTTACTATTTGTTCCATGCACATAGCTAACTACCTTTCCACATATAGATTTCCTGTTTTCGACATGGATCAGGAGAAATAAAATCACGCAAGATGGTCCCTATTTAGTTATTCATTTCTAATAGAAATACACTATTCCAAATTGAATAATAATTAGGGCCTTCTCAGACACAATCGATTTAATCATATTTCTTCTGTGGATTATTTCTATCGCTCGATTGATATTTTGCAATGAGCACGATTGCTAAGTACTCTTCTATTTTCGTAGAGGTTGGATACTTTTTACGTTAAGTTGATTTTGTAGGGTGCTACCACTTCTGTGAAGGCTGGAGCCAACCTCTGCTATGCTGCTTTCATTATGATGGTCTTGTCCGCTGTGGGTATGATCATCTCTCAGGTGATTGAGCAAAACTTTACCTCCTGCTCTTTCAAGGACTTGATGGTAGATTTTTATTTCGGATTTGACGGGTAGGATTACGTACCTAACTGTCTACAGGAGTATTTGGAGAACTCTTCTTCTGGAGCTGGTTTCCGCGTGATTCTCCGTCTTTTCGGTCACTATTTACCGAAGCCTACTGATATTTAGATGCGCTTGCTTCTCTGCTTCTCATTGCTGTTGGTAATTGTCTTGAGAACGTGTTCCGCGGCTCTGTGATGTCTCGTGTGCTGGTATGGGAAACTTTAGTCTATTGATTGTAGAACGGCACTCTGCATCTGGCCGCTCTGCTCGTCGTGTTCGAGGTGTGCTTCACTTCGGGTCTGTCCATCGTAGCATCGCAGTGAGTTGTTTATTGGTAGCAGCAGCGCGACTTCTACAAGCGCTGGAAGTACCAGAACTACATGCCTCAGATCGTGGCCACCGGTATCATGATCGATCACAGCTTCGATATGATCTGGACGCTGGATAACCTTCTGTACACCTATTTCTTGCTGATCCTCGGCTTCCTGACTTCGGAGCACGACGTAGCTGCTAGGAGGCGGATTGATGGGTAGAAGTTCTCTCGTGGATACACGATCACCGCGTATGTGGGCTTCTGGACCGGAATTCTGTCCTTCCTGGGCAATATCATTCGACTGGGAGCGTCCAGCAAAGGCTTCGCCAATTTCTGCACGTTCCTGGAGTATGGAGGCAACTTGGTCATGCAGCTGACTCTGCTTGTGATTATTGTGTGGACTGGAAGAGCGCTGGCTGGAATGGAGGGAGATCTGATTGGCAAGAGAGGCCGCAAGGGCAAGAAGGGCCGCAAGGGCAAGAAGGGCAGGAAGAACAACGTCTAAGGGGGTGTTCGCTTGCTGATTGATTGATTGATTGATTGATCTCTTACTAATTCTCGTAAGAGAAAGCAGTGTTTGTGACAAACAATCGAAAAGAAATTCTTGAGAACTTCATAGGCGAAAGGCAACGGACTACACAGAAATCGACCGGGCGGCAGCCTACATGAGCGCCAGGAGAAAGGGAATGAGCTTTGAACGAGCCACCACGAGCTTCTTAAAGCTCCAAATCCGCTTGTTCTCTTCGATTTTGGTGAGATAATCGCTACACATCAGTATCACCCTGCGTCACCACATCAACGCATCGCGTGTTACGTAAATGCGACCATCGCGCGGACCTTGGAACCAGAAGATATTCAGCGAGTTCAGCACAGAAGTTATCGTGTTATACGTCTTTTTTGCAGGAGAATGGAAGTCCGTGATAAAGATCAAGTCGTGCACGGACTCCAGCGAAGCAGTGCTCATCTACTTCAAAGCAATCCACACCAACCACTACAGAAGAAAGTTCCTGCAGAACGATCGTTTTGCAGGCAGCCTGCTTCAGCTTCGCGCAGTCAATCACTTTGGGGAACTGCTGATACTGCTGGGAGAGCGTATCTTGCGGAAAGAGCAGCGACGCATATGGGTCGCTTTCAGGCAGCTTCGGATCACAAAGCATTCGAAAACGCACATTATTCTTCGCGTCGTTGTACACGTCGATCACGAGCTGCGTGTCTTCGAAGGCTTCGATCAATGCCGAATAGCTGCGAGTGAGAGACTGCGATATCCATCATCCACATTCGCCCATCGAACGGAATTTTGTCTTTATTCATGTATTGAATCAGCGAGTCCAGTTTGTCATACTCGTGAAAATGGCCCAGCAACTGAATCATCTGGAGATAGAAATCGACGGAAGGTGTCGTCGTCTACTTCCCATCGATTTTCGTCCACTACCTTTCGATATCGATGCATCAATGTCATCGCTAACGCGAGGGTTTGCGCCCGCTCCTCCTCCTCCTCCACCTTATTCCCGTCCATCGACCGATGTTTCAGCGTGTGATTGAGCCCCATTAGAATATACGTGTATCTACTCGCCATCGCCTCGAAACCCAAACGATTCCCCGTTAAACCCAAGCGAATGCGATGCGTCGAGAGCGACCGTCCGTGCGCTTTTGATGTCCCCCGTCTGAACAACACAACGTTCCCTCAACGCTACTTTCATTAATGCGTAAATGTAGTGGTTGAACACTTCTTTCTGATCGCAACCCGTCGATTCGCACACAGCCACTCTGTTTCAATTCGATTGTGTACATTTACATCTCGTTTAGTTTCTCTTTGATGCTTTTCGAACTCTCCGATTCGGCATCGCTGCTCGAGAAGTAATTAAAAAGAACGGTGTAGCAGCTGCGAGGAATGGTGAGCGAATGCTCTGTTTTCTCGGCCATTTCGTGAAGTAATAGCAACGCTGCGTCGCCTTGATTGTTTCGACAGTTCACTTCAATGCCTGTTGAGTATGCTTTTAGTAGTTGGGTTTGAAGAGTGGATTTGGTGGATTCGTTCGGAGCGGTTTGAAGCTGGGCTTCGATCGAATGGATGAGTTTGTTCATTACAGCCAACGCGTCTTCTAGACGCTGGCAGTTGCTGTAGGAACGAATGATGCTCAGTTGCACGTTTTCGTCCAAGTTCATGTCTGTTTTGCTCATTATCTCGTAGAGATGGATAATTTTGTCGTACTGCTTGTATTTAAACAGCATCATGTAAATGCTTGTGGTGGCGGGAATCGACATAGAAGACAAAATTCCCTTCTCGAAGGCGCACTGCAAGTAAATCTGAAAGAGAAAAGGCAAACCGTTAGAAGCTTGTAACCATTCATGTACGTCTCTGGCATTGCAGCATGCAATGACCATGCTGTTAAACACGTCGATCTGGTCTTGCTTCGAAGAAAACGCTTGCTTTTCCAACATTTTCGTAATCACGCCAATCTAGATTGCTATCCATAGAATAACCCTACGTCTTTCTGAGAAAAATCACTAATAACAGAATCGTCCTTCAAAGCGCTAATTACCGATTCGGGTAGCGAAACACTTGATTTGGGTAATTCCTTGATTGTTTGAATGATCTTCTCGGGGTCTATCTACAAACAGAACGTGAACAGCACAGTCCTTACATAAAAGTCACCTTCGTCTTTGAATCCTGTTGAAAATAATTGTTTTCTTATCGCTGACTGTGAAAATGCATCACATCGTGTAGAAAAACACCGCAATGCAAACATTGTTCTTTTGTTGTATATAAATACACGGGGACTTATTCTACGAACTAGAATACAGGTTCTCCCTATCGCATTCATTTTCGTTCCCTTTCTAACAAACAAACAATGAATCTTGGTTGCTTTGGATTACATTGTCTACAGCCTGCTGAATCCAATCCGAAAACTAAAGAATCACACACGATCCTAATACCCACATTGAAAACAAAGTGGTGGAGCAAACCTCTCTTTCCCGCTCTGAAATCAGCAAAATCGTCTTCCTTGGCGGCAATGGCTTTCACCCCACTTTTCCTGTACACAGACCCATCTGGATTATTGATCTCAACAGTGCATGGCTTGAAATGGATCAGTTGCCCAGGCAGCAGACACGGCTTCACCGGCTCTCCATTCGCTCTCTACCATTCATTTCGCTCCATGTTTCAACAGCCTGCTTCCAGTTCTTCTCATAGAGAACCTTTTCGGCTGGAATCTGCGAATCGTCGCTATAAAACAAGTCCTGTAACCTGGGGTGAGACCAAGGCAGCAAGCACCAGAACAGCTCCAGTTTGGTTTTCTTGCAGTGGCAAAGCCCAGAAACGATATCGTCCTGCAGATTGATGTAGGTCTGCGCAGAGAAGCGAGGGAATAAATCATCTCCCATGATGGTCGTGAACGTGTTTGCAAGTGTGTCGGGCACCAGACAGGGAGAAAGAGTTTGTCTCGGTGGATCGAATGTGTAGCACGTGTTCGGGAAGTCGCGTTGCAGCGCCAGCGAAAGTAGCGACGCCACGCCGCCGCCCATGGAATGTCCTGTGATGATTAACCGCGTGAACGACGTGATGTGCGAACGAACGGAGTGTGATATCTCGATATCTGTGAGATTGGGACGATTGTGCAACAATGCTGTGAGAATGTTGCTCTCCTCTAAACTCTGCAAGATGCTCTCCGTGACCAGAAGCATTCCCTGCTTGTTAAACGTCGCAATCGTATCCACTTGGTGTGTGTATGCGTTCTTTCCGTTAAATCCATATCGATTTCCCAGGCTTTCGAGTGATACGGGTCCTATTTGGAATCCGAGCTTTCAGATTTTCTACGACTCAGCATGTCGGTGAGCACGTTCGCCAGCGTTTTCGTTCCGCGAACACACAAAACCACAGCGTCGGTGTAGTAATCGTACGCTAGAAGCCACGGAGTAGCGTCCAGACTACGACTCAATGAGTGTTTTGGAATCGAACTTGTCGTCTAGAGAGTAATAAATCAACTCTCCCTTGCACTCTTCGATCAGAGTGCTCATTGTTACAACTTCTAAAATAGAACTCCTTCCCTCGATGAGTCGTTTTCGAATTTGCCGAAGCATGGAAACGAACGGAGGCACTTTCCCCTCTTTCATTTTTCGAAGCGATTCGCTACGTTCAATATATAATGAAGGTCATAAGCTACAAGGAAACGCCATAGATCGCATTTGCATATTCCGCATAGTGCTTTAGCTCATTAAGCACTTCCTTATTCGTAAATAACGTTTCTTCCTGTTCGATTGGGTGGCTTTGCAGCTCTTCGGGGTGTTCTTTCAGATAAACGAGGTATTGGTCGAGTGGGAGATTCTTTACGACGTTGAGTGGAACGCCGCTCTCGCGTTTGTGGTGCCAAACGAGATTGTTGAGAAGCAGACCGCAGATGATGTCGGTGAAGCAGAGATCTTGAAAGGACGACGTCGATAGGAGGGTCTCTGCCAGCATGCCTAGCGTCTCGTCATTACAAACTACCCGAATCACTGCGGATTCCAAGATTCGTTTCAGTCCCGTTTTCGTGAACTTCGGAACAGTGAGCAAAACGAGAGACACGGTTACCAACCAGGATTCCAGAGAGGTCAAGACGCAGTAGCTAGTGATACAGAAGGTGAACTCTTTTGAAACAAGGGTTTTTGTTATGATGAGCTACATAGGTACAACAAAATAACGAATACCACAAACCACAAAGGAGAGTTTATCGTATTCAATACCATCAGTGTAAATACGTGAATAGTAAAAAAGAGGCTCACTCCCCTTCTCTTGCTGCTTTACAAAATCAAGGAATCATAAAAATAGAATAAGGATATCTCAAGTACGGTGCCCTTCATTGCCAGATGCATGATAAGGAAGGAAGTCTATAATAGCAACGGAACCAGCTTCAGATACCAGAGAAAGCTTTGTATGGGCTATTATTTGAACGAAAAAGAACAAATTGTATGGTCCTCTACATCATTAGATAGAATGGTGAGAAAAACGGTAGGCCTATGTCCGGAAACACCTGATTATACAATTGAAGGGCACGAAATAGGAAAATAGAGCACAAAGCTCTGTACAGCAAGTCTAGGCCCATCAGCATCGTTGAATCGTCGTCCCCGATATAGTTTCTCTTGTGATTAATCAATAATTTCACCATCGCATGAATAATACACTTTTGTCCTATTATTGAAGTTCATTTTATTTTTGCATGCTTGCATTATGTCCCCTTACGGCTCTAGCGCGCGGGGTTGTGTCTAGGTAACGTGCTGCGAGTCTGAATTCAACGTAGAGGCTTTGTTACTATTCACTTCCATACTCCAAATGGTGAAACAAAGACAGTGAAGGCAGAACCCGGTGAAAATCTTCTTCGTGTTGCTCAGCACAATGATATCCCTTTGGAAGGTTTCCATTTCCTCATTACATTGAATTATAGGTGCCTGCGAGTGTGGTTTAGCTTGTGCTACTTGCCATGTAATTCTTGACAAGAAGCATTACGATGCCATTCCTGAGCCAACAGAAGAGGAGGAAGATTGCCTTGACAATGCCTCTGGCATCACAGAAACGTATTGAGTGATTGAAATAGGATAATCGGTAGCTCGCGCCTCAGTTGTCAAATCAAAGTGAATGAAGACATGGACGGAATGGAGGTGCGTGTTTTCCATATACTATCTTACCACCTAGGTCACGGTCCCCAAGATTACCCGCAACTTCTATGTCGATGGTCATGTTCCCAAGCCGCATTCGTTTGTTTTCCTCAAACACAACAGTTACTCATTTTCTTCTTCTCCTTCACAATAAAAGTCACATACCCAACATAGGCGCCCAACACCAAGCAGGTAGTGATCACCAGTTCGCACAAGAACTACACATTCTACCCTTTCTTCCATTCTTACTTGCGTCGGCGTGCAGCTCTTCGCTCCGTCCGATACAAACAGCGGCATGTAGAACAGCGGCACCGCGAATCCGAAGCATTGCAGCTACTCTCGACCTCTCTCTCCATGCCTACCATTCGGAAAACCGAGTTCGCGTTCGTGCGATCGGACACGAAATACTGATTCACCGTCGCCAAGCACTACGACTCATCGAGGTCTTCGCGCCTCTACCTCCGTCTGGAACCCCGCATCCGCGATCGCCATCACCACGCCTGTGGCGTAAATCAGCCAGTTCTGCATCGAGTTGGCGAACCAGGAGAGCGCGATGGCGGTCAATTCGCAGAACACCGCGACCGAAACGACCACGAGATGGCCGAAGCGATCGCTGACCCAGCCGTGGATGAAGGAGAAGACGACATCGACGATGCAGTACACGCCGGTCATCGTGCCGACGGTGGCCAAGTTGACGATTTGGCGCGTGAACATGTTCTGCAGGAACACTTGCTGATAGCCGTCGTTGAAGAAGAAGCACAGCAGAAGCAGCATTCGCGGCGTCATGGCGGTGTGCAGCACGGACTGAATCTCGCTGAGAACGCCGCGAGACTGCGGGGAGGAGGCTTTTTTGTCGGAATCTGTGTCTTCTTTGACGGTTCTTTCGTTGTTTTCGGGGGACTCGGCGGTCAACTGACCGTCGGAAGACATGATGACCACTTCGCTGGGAGGGGAGACGACGACTCGCTTGAGGAAGCCCAGGGGGATCACGGAGAAACCCGCCATGCAGCCAAGGAAGATGAAGAGGATGGACGTGCTGCCGTTCCAACCGTTGTGGATGTCCGAGGAAATGCCCAACAGATCGACGAGAACGCCGGAGGTAATGCTACCCAACGCCTGGGTGTGAGAGAAAACAAATAAGGAGGGAATACGCTGCCGAACATGTAAATAGACATAAAAATACCAGACTTCTTGCCTCGGTCAGAGTCGTTCGAGTTGTTTCCTAAAATGATGCCTTGCGAGGCCCAAACCATCTAAAATTCATAGAGAGCGGATAGAAGTACGGCAGATAAAAAGCCATGGCACGCACAGATAAGATAGGGTACAACAGGCAGAATATAAGAGAATTGGGATATGTATATTCTGGAAATGATAGTGGAAAGCAAAAACTACATGTAGGAAAAACCGCACCAAAAAATCGTTCGTTCTGCACTTCCAAACATCTTAATTACGCTGGGAACAAGGAAATTGGAAAACGCGTTGACGATGTTAACGATCGCCATACCGATGGAACCTATGTTCCCTACAGTGAAGTAACCCGATAGCCAATACCGAGAATGGGCACCGCAAAATTCATAAAGGCATTCGTTCCTACAGTCAACAAGTCTCAACAGCCCCTACCGAAGAAATTGATGCCAAAAGCTACACTAAGTAGAGCCACGTTGATAGCATTCATTTTGGTCCCCCCTTGAACTTCTGACTTGTTTATTACAGGCTCACAAATGCTCATTTTTCTTGAAGATTGACGCCGCATAAACTGGTATTCGATATACTTTTTTTTGAAATGAATTAAGTTCTGTAGTGATGACGCTTGGGTGCCCCGCGATTCTTGTTTCTTCTCAAAACACAATTAAATCTCTTATACCAATAATCAATTTCTCGATTTTCTCTCTTATATTGGGTGCCCAACGTGTTAACTCAGTCCATACTATTCGGCAGTAGTTGTAGGACATGGCACAGATCATACATCGATTTAACCTACAAATTAGTTGGACATATCGTGCAATACAGTCTCATGCTAAAAACACAAATAAAAAGAATCACCTTTCGTTTCGTTCATATATCCCTTTCTTGAAGAGTTTACGTTGTTATCGCAAACATTGGTATTTGGGTTGAGGTAAGGTAATAGTTGTTGTACAGGCTTCTGAGACTTGTTAAGCAAGCTTATCCACCTTTTTTGACTCGACAGAGCAGTCAATAATTGCGCTCACGTAGATGGTTATTCCAACTCAGATTTTTGCGTAATTCCAGTTCTGTCGTAAAGAGAATACTTGGACGATCCGAGAACGACGATTAGTTTTGGTTTATTCGCACACCTTCCCACCATGGTTCTCACTCCTCCACCAGTTTCTACAAAGCCTCTTTCCACCTCCTGTATATTCAACAAACACCCCAATATTCGGCTTCATTGTACATTTCGTACTTCTCCGTTTCTCTCACTTTCACCTTCTCCACTTCGATTCCCACATTCTCCGTCCTCCTCGAAGCCTTCTACCGCTTATTCCTTCCTCCCATACCAACATGTCCCATCAGCGAATACACATAGTCGTTCATCAGCGGAATATACCTCGCAATGCCTCCCTGCGATTCAGGGTCCCAGTCCAACGCGATGATTTCCTTGCTTGCCTCACCCCGGATCGGGCGAATCTGCGAGCAATCGTACGATCGCTGCCACTCCAACACTTGCTCTTCTTTCCTCGACGCACCCGAGGACGCTGCAGGCTTCAGCTGCTCGCAGTAATTGATTCCGTGGGCTTCTACGCGTCAGCTAGGACGCCAAATCGCACGATGGAAGCGAAGGAAGGAGTTCAGCTCGTCGGATTGATTGCCGTCGTCTTCGAATCGCTGCAATGAACCAGCTCCACAGAACGTACCACCAAACGGTAGTCGAAACACGCACTGACCTCGTCGGGAAGCACCTCCCACACGGCTTCGGCCACCACGTTGGGGTTGTCGGGACGCGTGAGCGGGATCGGAGCGAACGACTGCTCGATTCGCTCTTTCTTTGAGGAGGCAGGGGAGCTGCGAGGCGAGGACGGCTGCGAGGAGCGGGAAGGCTGCTTGGTGGTTGTGGAGAGACTGCCATACTCCATGAAGCGGAGCCAGGAATCGGGAGTTTCGTTGATTAGATTGGACTTTTCGTTCTCGTCAAGATCCGCAAAGAGAACCTGGTCTTCGGGACTCATGGACTCCTTCACTGGACCTGCTTCTAGTAAAATAAGCGACTAGGAAAAGAAATACGAGAGTATTTGTCGTAACCAATGATGGGAAAGTCCACCTGGCGAATACTGAAATGGACGGGCCATCTATAGTCTGTGTAAACACTTGATTCGGGTAAAAACTCGCTTAATCTTTGGAATTAGCCAAATAGACGAAGAGTGAATACCCCGAACTATCGAACGGAATATTTAAAAATCGGGGGCCGACGGGGATCTCTGGAATACTACAATGGTAGAAACGACTTGTTCGCTGCCATACTCGTTGCCCATTTCCAAGTTGCACATAAATCCGGATTTAGCATCTGTGATCGAGACAGAATTTGGTTCCTTGGAGCTTACACTGCATTTGAAACAGATACCTGGTTCATTCTGCGAAATTGCTTCTGTTTTCGTTCTTAGACAATAGTAATAGAAAAATAAGAGAGTATCCGAAACAAACAAAGGAAATACTAGCTTGATGCGAACAGGAAGTGTGGCTGTGAATAGAACGGGTCGTTTTGTATAAAAATTCTCTGTCTAGATACACATCAGCGCGTTTTTCGGACCTAAAGAAGTGTTTCTTTCCTATTCCGTTTCTATCATCGATAGGAAACCGAGTGCACAAGAGATGCATGCGCAATGGCCTTTAAACAATTGCCTTTTCACTTCCCCAGGTTTCCCTGTTTCTCCGTTCTAGAAAATTCGACAGTGCCGGTCGATTCTTATTCTATTCTTTATACTTAGTGAAAGCAGTACGAATTATTTTCTCTCTCCTCACCGAGTAGAATGCAACGTGTTGCTAGCAGAGGTTCGACCCTTATCAGAAGATGTTTTGCTACCGGAAAGGAACTCAAGTTCGGAGTGGAGGTGCGTATTCCAATGAATTTCCTAACGCGTAGGCTCGTAACGCCATGCTTCGCGGAGTGAATGCTCTTTCCGATGCCGTGGAGACGACTCTGGGACCGAAGGGTCGCAACGTCATTATTGATCAGCCCTACGGTGCTCCCAAGATCACGAAGGACGGAGTGACTGTTGCCAAGTCGATCGAGTTCGAAGACCGTTTCGAGAACATGGGTGCTCAGCTGGTTCGTCAGGTGGCGAACAAGGCCAACGAGGCTGCTGGAGACGGAACGACGACCGCTACGGTGCTTGCCCGTGCGATCTACGCGGAGGGCTGCAAGTCGGTGGCTGCGGGTCTGAACCCGATGGATCTGCGCCGCGGCGTGAACATGGCCGTGGACGCGGTGGTGGAGGAGCTGCGTAAGATGACGAAGAACGTGAGCTCGAACGAGGAGATCATGCAAGTGGCCACGATCTCGGCGAACAATGACCAAACGATCGGCAAGCTGATCGCCACCGCGATGGAGAAGGTGGGCAAGGACGGCGTGATCACGGTCCAGGACGGCAAGACGCTGTCGGACGAGCTGGAAGTGGTGGAGGGCATGAAGTTCGATCGCGGCTTCATCTCGCCGTACTTCATGACGGACACGAAGACGATGAAGACGGAGATGGAGGACCCGGCGATCCTCCTCTACGACAGCAAGATCTCCACGGTGCAGTCGCTGCTGCCCATTCTGGAGAACATTGCGCGCGAGGGTCGCTCGCTGGTGATCATCGCGGAGGACGTGGACGGCGAAGCACTCTCCACGCTGATCCTCAACAAGCTGCGCGGCGGACTGAAGGTCTGCGCGGTCAAGGCGCCGGGCTTCGGCGACAACCGCAAGAACACGCTGGCCGATCTGGCGGTGCTGACGGGCGCCACGCTGATCTCGCAGGAGACGGGCCAGAAGCTGGAGTCGGCGACGATGGACATGCTGGGCTCGGCGAAGAAGATCACGATCACCAAGGACGACACGGTGATTCTGAACGGCCAGGGCGCGCCGGAGGCGATCGCGGCTCGCTGCGAGAACATCCGCTCGCTGATCTCCACGACGCAGTCGACCTACGAGAAGGAGAAGTTGGAGGAGCGTCTGGCGAAGCTGAGCGGCGGCGTGGCCGTGATCAAGGTGGGCGGCGCCTCCGAGGTGGAGGTGGGCGAGAAGAAGGACCGCATTGAGGACGCTCTGAACGCGACCCGCGCGGCCGTGGCGGAGGGAATCGTCGTGGGCGGCGGCGCGGCGCTGCTGTACGCGTCGAAGGCGCTGGAGGGCCTGAAGAGCAAGGCGGCGAACTTCGATCAGAAGATCGGCGTGGACATCATCGAGAAGGCGATCCGCGTGCCGTGCGCGACCATCGCGAAGAACGCCGGCGTGGAGGGCGCGGTGGTGGTGAACACGCTGCTGAGCGGCAACGACAAGGAGATGGGCTACAACGCCTTCACCGGCGAGTACACCAACATGTTCAGCGCGGGCGTGGTGGATCCCACGAAGGTCATTCGCACGGCGCTGGTCAATGCGGCGGGCGTGTCGTCGCTGATGACCACCACCGAGTGCATGATCGCGGATCTCCCCGCCAAGGAGCCTGCGATGCCGGCGATGCCCCAGGGAATGGGAGGCATGTACTAAGTGTAAGGGGATTCATGTATTATGGCGTGTTTGTTTTGAGGCAAGAAGGTGATAATGATAATAAATAGTAAATAATAAATGATAATAATAATAATGTTAATGTGTGTGTGGAGCAAACAGGACAGACTAGACTCCAAAACAAGAGTTCAGGCGCGAGTAAATCCGTCGTTTGTAGTTTTTGTCGTCGTCCGCGAGCTCCACTCCGTCGCGCGCAAGTTCCTCGAAGGCATTCTTGATGCCGTAGGCCAGGTTGATACAGTCGTTGTAGCATTCTTCCTCGACGTCCTTGGAATCCATGTACAAATTCCACAGCAGCACGTACATGTAATAGATCCGAGTCGATGTATCCGACTTCAAATCCAGCGCCAGCTACACCTCACCCGCTCCCCAACAACCCCTCACCACATTGGCCACGCTCACGATCAAGAAAGGATTGGTGTCCATCCACTCGTACCCCGAGTTCTGGATCTGCTCCATCGCGTAAATCACCAAATGATGATTCTCCGACGCGCACAGCTCGTTCAGCAACCGATTGATGTCCTGCGACTCCACCATCGCGTCGACCTCGCTCTCCGTCAGCGCGCTCTGCTGCAGCTGCGGAACATTCCGCTCCATCAGCTGCTTCAGATACCCCACATCCTCCTCCAGCTGCGCGATGTGCTGATTCATCGCCGCCAATCCGCCCGTTCCGCTCACCGCGCCGATCCCCTTCTGGATCTGCGTCTTCATCTCGCCCACCACGCTCTGCACGTGCGGGATCACCGCGTTCTTCATCGCTGCCCCCACGCTGGAGGCGATCGCCTTCTCGATCCGCTCCCCCGAGTCCTTCCGCATCGTCTCCAGCGCCGTCGCGAAGTTCTCGTCCAGCTGCTGGCGCAGCTGCTGCATCGACGCCGCCACCGCCCTCGCCGTCTCTTCCTGGATCATCGCGCGCACCGTCTCCAGCAGCTTCGCGTTGTTCTGCGCCAGCTATCCCTCAAACCGGCTCCTCTCCCCTACCATCTGCTGCACCAGCGCGATTTCGCGCTCCTCGATCGCCACCTGCGTCGCCGACATCGGAGCCATCGGGCTCGGACTGATCGCCGCGTCGTACTGCGGGAAATGCTGCATTCCGCTCTCCCGCGCCTTCGCCTTCGTCATCATCTCCAGAATTCCCAGCTCTCGGCTCTCCTCCACCGCCTTCGGCGCCGCGACCACCGTTCCTTCCGTCGGTTTTGCCGCCTTCTTCGGTTTTGCCGCCTTCTTTGGCTTCGCCTCCGCTTTGACCGGGGCCGGCTGCGTCTTTTGCGCGGGCTCTGGCTTCGCCGCCGCCACGGAAGGCTTCGGCTGCGCGGGCTCCGGCTTCGCTGCCGGCTTCTTCGTCTTCACCGGCTTTTTCGATTTGAGCACCGGCAATTCCGACTTCTGGATGGGACTTTCCGGCTTCTGGATGGGCACTACCGGCTTGGGAATGGGCATTGCCGGACCCTCGGTGGGCGTTGCCGGCTTCTGGATGGGCACTACCGGCTTGGGAATTTCCGCCTTCTGGATGGGACTTTCCGACTTCTGGATGGGCACAACGGGCTTGGGAATGGGCATTGCCGGTTTGGGCACGGAAAGCTCGAAGGGATTGACGAGCTTGGTCTTCTTGACCTTCTTCGCCTTGCTCTTCTTCGTAGGACGCGCAGCCGCTTCCGGCTCCGGCTCTGCTTCCGGCTCCGGCTCTGCTTCCGGCTCCGGCTCTGCTTCCATTTCTGGCTCCATTTCTGGTTCCATTTCTGGTTCCATTTCTGGCTCTTGCTCGACTTCTTGCTCAGGGATTTCGTCGGACGTGAAAACAATCTGGGGCGTTTCCAAAAAGGGATTCGGCTCCGACTCGTGGTCAGTCCGGTTCCCCGTTTCCCTTTCTCCTCCATCCGCTCTCTCCTTCTCTCCCAGTTTCTCCGTTTCCCCTTTTTCATCGAGTTCGGAGCCCTCGCTCTGCGTCACTTCGTTGCTCTCCGCCCAATCCGCCCACGCCTCGCTCCCTCCTTTCCCCGCCATCCCCGCGGAACCCCGCTCGCCCTCCGAATCCACCGACTCCGAGGGCGTTTCGTTGCCCTCGTTCTCTTCGAATTCGTCGGGCTTCTCGCTGGGCTCCGACTCGGACACGTGCATTCCCAGCGAAACCCACCCATTCAGATCGAACGGCTGATTGGTCGCCGCGGGAGCCGATTCCCCGCGGGACTGGCTGCTTTCGATCATGTCAAAAATCGAGGGGTCCGGCTTGGGAACGCTCGGCGAGGAAGATTCCGCGGGGTTCGAGGCGACCGACGGGTTGGCGGGAGAAGTTGCCGCCAATTTTGCCGGTTGGGAGGGCTGGAAGGTCTGGCCGAAGAATAACCGCGGTTTAGGAACCTCGGAAATGGGGGCTGGAAGGGTCGGAGTGGGCTTGGGAGCTTTTGGAAGGACGGGAGATTTGGAAAGAGGAAGCGGAACGGAAACCGGAGCCTCGGATTTGGGATCACGCAGAGGGATTTCTAATGGTGATCGGAAAGGGAAGCTAGAACGAGGAATAATGGGATCAGGAGATACATCGTCCGACTCAGAGTGAGCAGACGAGGAATAGAGAGGGGAAGAGTGAGAATCGTCTTCACTGGTATCTGCTTCGGAGTCATTCTCGCTATTGCTCTCTAGGATAGGGAGATTTGCAACTTCATCGGATTTCAGGAGGAATCGATTGCTCTTTTGGATCTCGTTCGACACACTCTCACTGTTTGTTAGAAACTACGATTTCACCTTACTTCAGCGCTTCCACGTTATTTCCACTTTCAAAAGATGGATCGTTCTCCGGACAGTAATCTTCCTCTACAAACTATAATCAAAGGAATAGGCGGTATTACCATCTATGAATTAAAATGTTACAAATAAAGCTACAATTTTCGTTCGGAATATATCGATCTCCAACAAACTCGGGCATGAAGGTATTCTGGATATCTTTCTCACTAAACGTGATATCTGAACAGATCTCTCACCTGCTCTCATCACTGCTGTGCAGGTTGTTCATCATGGCGAAAGACAAACGCTGTGCTTCATCCATTGTTTTCACCCCGCCAGCAGGTTTTGAATAATTATTAATAAGGTCCATTCTTTTAGGATTAATAACCTTATCAAGAAAAAGTGAACTTTTGTTTTATTAGTTTCGATTTTACCTCAAAACTGTTTAAAAACAAACACAAATAGGGAGAAACGACTAACCATCGCATAGCAAGGACGATTCACGCAAGAAAAGAATCATACCATCTAGAGGATGTGTCTCAAAAAACGTTATCAGACGCATGTCACTCCACCACATCCTTCCTATAATCCAAAGCGAAAATCCGTGAACCCCATCGATAAACCTTGCCTCAACGACCTGGATCCCTGGTAAGAATTCAAGCACATAGCGCATCGGAACTCTTCGTACAAAGCCATCAATAATAACCCGACGCAGATATCCTGCTCCCTGCTCCATCCTCTCCACTCCCATCTCCTTCCAGGGCATGCCCGGCTGCAGCTCGCCTTGTGCCCTGCAGGGAGGACAAGAAGCAGGAGGAACAGACGAATAGGGAGGGATGGGACGAGTGGGATGAGTTGGATGAGTGGGAGGGATGGGACGAGCGGGATGAGCGGGATGAGCGGGATGAGCGGGACGAGCAGGTTGAATGGGATGAATGGGATCGATCATTGAGTTCAAATTGTTCAAATTGTTTAAATTGTTTAAATTGTTTAAGTTGTTTAGGTTGTTCAAGTTGTTCAAGTTGTTCAAGTTGTTTAGGTTGTTCAAGTTGTTCAAACTGTTCATATCATAACAATCACTGCAATTACTCAAAAGATTCGACATGTTCAAAGTGTGGTAATTCCTTCCAAAATTCAATTCATTCAAATCATACAATTCATTCAATTCATACAATTCATCCAATTCATTCGGAGAGCACGGCTTTCTACTATTCTCTTCACAAAAACAACACAATTCTCGCCCTCCAGGCGTGCCTCCACGCCCAAAATCGTTCGTTTCAGACAAAGGAATGGGCTCCGCAGCTTTCGGCTCATCGCCACACGGCAAATTCGAGTCATTCTTCGCTCCAGAGCGTGGTGAAGCAAGAAAATCACGGCTAAAATAACCGTTTCGGTGGATTACCAATGAAGAGAGACGGCTGAACTGCACCTCGAAAGAAAAGCGACGGCCATTCCAGGTGTAGGCCAGCTCTTGAAGGCGACACTTCGCGAAAACGCTCTCGCTCAGATGAAGGTATTCGACGAGAGCTTTCGGACCAGCGTCATGGATGAACATGCGAATACGCGTGACATTCCCAAATCGACTGCAAATCTAGGTAAAAAGTCAGATGGCATAGGATACGGAAAATAAGTGATTTAGAGATAGGGTAGAATTGTCAAAACATATGATAGATATTAGCAAAACTCGTTGGGGAATAGAATGATCTTCAGGTACAATTAACTCGGAGTAGCGAGAATACTGAAGATTAATATCATGACCATGAATAATCAATTTGTTTCTCTCAAAATAATTCATAACTTTTACAGCATCTTGAACTGAATACAACTCGATAAGTGCCTAGGATTACTAACAAGAAATAAGAAAACCTGATTATTGGGCCGTAAAATAAACAACTCCTTTACTTTACATACTTTTTCGATTTGCTCAATGATGTCAAGCTACAGTATCATCGAATAACGAAAGTAGAATACCCGAGATATACTATGAGTAATTAGGTTGGCATGGAGAACCTTTGATACGACTATTTCATCACCTTTCTAACAATCACTCGCAAAACAAGGTATTACAAGCATGATACTCTATCAAGATAGATAAGAATACAAACGATAAACAATAATTCAAAGAATGCCAAGCTAAAATACTATTATGACATTAAGCTGAACTACAAAATGTGGAAACAACGAACACAGATGATTCAGTTATTGCATGACACATTAATTCACAGCATGAAACAAACTCAGATTGACATATTCTTGTTTTCTCCCAGATCCTGCATTTGCATAGTTTTACTAAATTCATTGCAGTAGGACAACACATGCAAAATGTCCTAGTGCTAGATCCCTAGCATTCAGAGAGTTTTGCGGAATCGCGGTTATTTAGGACTGCTGGCAGAAAAAGGATTTGGTAAATAGAGAACCTTTCTAAACCCATTTTCTCAATAATCATTCTGATTGACGGTATATTATGTTCAGAGCCCTTGCTAGAACTGTTCCCACACTTCGAAGTGCTGTTGCGATGAGATATTTCGCTTCTCAGGCATGCGCTGGTTATTCGCCATTAAGATTAGACTTTCCTTCCTACTGAAGAGGTCACCGCCCGTATGCTGGATGTGGTGAAGAAATTCGATGCTGTCGATCCTACTCGTGTAAGTGGTTCGATACGAGTTCTTATCCATTTAGGTGACTCCCACGGCTCATTTCCAGAACGATTTGAAGCTGGATTCTCTGAACGTTGTAGAGTTGATTATGGCCATTGAAGATGAATTCGCTCTCGAGATTGCTGATGACGTCGCCGAGAAGATCCATACTGTCGGAGATGCCATCAAATTCGTTAGTGAACATCCCTTCTCTAAGTAATTATCAACACAAGAACCACCATTGCCATTATACAAACTAGAATAGTCTTGTTTGATAACAAACACAACACAGTTGCATCTATATTCCTATTACACACGTCTCCGCTTACTCTCCTTCCCCTTCTCTCCCTCTCCCTCTCTCTCCTCATCCTGAAGAATCTGCCCCACCGTCCTCGTCACCGTGCTCACTCCATCCACGAATTTGGTTCGGAAGATCACATTCGCATTCGTGAACATGCCCTCCTTCAGGCTCACCACGATAAACTGGCTCTGTCCGAAGTGTTTCCTCAGCATCCTCCCGATGTTCTGCGTGTGGCTCAGATCCAGCGCCGCGTCCACTTCGTCCAGAATGTACATCGGCGCCGGTTTGAACAGCAGCAGCGCCAGCACTAACGACAGCGCCAGCAGCGATCGCTGCCCGCCGCTCAGCTCCGACAGCGACTCTTTCTCCTTCCCTCCGAAGGCCACGCGGACCTCCAACCCGTCCAAAACCGTCCCGCCTGCGGGGGGATCGAGGCGCGCGGAAGCCCCTGGAAGCAGCGTGCTGAAGATCGAGCCGAAGTCGCGATTGACCTTCGCGTACGTCGAGGCGAGCGTTTCTTTCTTCTTGATGTCCAGCTCGTCGATCACCTTCACAATCTGGCTGCGGTCGTTCTCGATGATTCGCCGCTTCTTGAGCAGTTCTTGGTACTCGCTCTCCGCCTTCTCCATCATCCCCAGCACTTTCTTGTTCAGCCGACGCCCCAAATGTTCCTGCTCCTCCTCCAGACTCGCGATGCGCGCGCGCAGCTCCTTCGGGTCCAGGCGCGCGAAGTCGTAGTCCGTTCCCTCCTTCCCGAACTCGCTCTCCTCGCTGCTCAGCCACGCGAACTGGCTCAGCAGGCTTTGCATTCGGCTCTCCGCGTCCGCGCGCGCCTTCTGCAGCTTCGCCTTCCTCCCGGCCACTTGCTTTCGCTTCGCTTCCGCCTCCTCCATCTCGCGATTCCGCGCCTCCAATTCGCGCTGATACTCCTGCACTTCCTCCGATTGCCGGTGCGCTTCTTCGCGTTTCGCCGTCGCTTCGCGCTTCACGCGATCGTACTCCTCCTTCATCGCGCGCATCTTCGCTTCCAGCGCCTCCACCACCTTCGCGTGCGTCGCCAGCGCTTCTCTCTGCGCAGCGATCGCCGCTTCCATCTCCCCCAGCTGTCGTCGCTGCTCCTCTTCCTCCAATCGCTGCTCCTCCGCTTCGTTCGCTCCGGATTCCGCCGCTTTCGCCTTCATCTTCGCGCTCTGGCGACACGCCTCCACCGATTCCATCAGCGCCTGCACGCTACTCGCGCCCGCCGCTTTCATTTCCCGCTCCTTCGCCTCCAGATCTCGCAAATGCGCTTCGCCGCGCTTTTCTTCGCCCACCGCTTCCTCCAGCAGGCTTCGCAGCTCCGCAATCTCCTTCGTTCTCGCCGCCTTCTCGCTCTCCAGTCGCGTCGATTCGCCTCCCGCGCTTCTCTCCAGCACCTCCATGTTGTGCAGCTCCAGCTCCAGTCTGCCCTGCACGCGCTGCTCTTCCTGCCGCTTCCCGCGCAGCCGCTCGAAGCTCGCTCGAAGCTGCGCGGCCTCCTGCTCCAGCGCCACGCGCCGATCGCGCAGCTGGTTGGCCTCGGCCAGCAGCTGCAGCACGGGGACGCTGCGGCTCCGCGCGCCGCCCTCCAACACCCCGGAGGGATCCACAATGTCGCCGTCCAGCGTGACGGTCCGCGCGCGCACGCCGGGGTGGAACGCCACTTTCCGCGCCACGTCGAGCGTCTCGCAGACCAGCGTGGTCCCGAAGACGTACTCGATCGCCTCCTGCACGCTCTCGCTGTACCCCACCAGCGTGAGCGCCAGCGAAACCGACCCTTGCGGCGCCAATCGCTGCGCTTGGAGCACTTTCGCGGGGGGGAGCGTGTGGTGGCGGATTCGGTTCAGCGGAATGATGGTCACGCGCCGCTGCAAGCGGCCTTTCTTCAGCAGCGCGCTGCCCGTCTCGTCCGTGTCCACCACCACTTGGTAGAGCTTCCCGCCCGCGCAGACTTCGATCGCGTTGGTGAAACGCTCGTCGCGCACTTCGATCAGCTCCGCCACCAGGCCTTTCACGCGCGAGCGATCGAAGTGCGGCTCGGGATCGCTGTAGCTGAATCGCAGACTGCTCACTTGGCTCTCAGCGCGATCGCACGCGCTTCGGACTTGTTCGAGCTCCGCCTCCACGTTCTGATCGTCACTCCCGTTCATTTCGATCGACTCGAAGCGATTGCTGCGCGTGCTCGTACTCCCCGCTGTCCAACCCGATGCTGCTCAGCTCTGAACGCAGCTTGTTCACGCGATCTCGACAGGCCGTTAGCTCCGCTTCGTTCTTCGCTCGCTCGCCAGCACTTCGATCCAATGTCGCGTTGATTCGCTCCAGCTCGGCTTCCGACGCCGCCAATTGCTGGCGCAGCTGTTTGATCTTGCTCGCTTGTTCCAACTGCACGCGTCGTTGCTAGTTCTCACCTCCATCTCGCGCTCCTACCGCTTCCACCAAGTCGCCAAAGCTTCGGCCGGACGATCCAGACGATCCGGAGGATCCGGAGGATCCGACATCGCCTTGCTTGGCGTGTTCCAACTGCTTTTCGAGCTCTTCGAGCCGCACACGCTCTTCGCTCGCTTCCTTCGCGCGATTCTCCGCCTCGATTCGCTTTCTCTACGCATTACACGCCTCCTCAGCACGCACGCGAGCCAACGTCGCGGCCTCCTCCACGCTTTGCGTCATGCTCTGGAACCGATTCTCCGCCAACCGAAGCTCCTGCTTCTCCCGGTCCATCGCGGTTATTTCGCTGCTGTAGCTCGCGTTCTCGCGGATCAAATCCTTCGAGCGTTCGCGCTCCAACCTCTAGATGACTCGCTCGTCCCTCTCTCACACTCAACTCGTCCGCGTCCGCGCTTGCTTTGGAGTTGGATTGGATCGCCTTCACCTTCCGCTCGATTTCCTCGCTTCGATTCTACCTCTGACTCCGACCCTTCCGCACACTTTCAACCGGTTTATCGCGCTCTCCAGGTTGAGCTCCTCCGCTATCAGCCTGTTTTCTTCGGCTCCGTCGTGCAGCGTTTGACGAGCCGAGTAGTATTCGAACGCTGTTTCTTGACGATGCAAACGCTCAATCTCCGTGGAGTTCGACGCCCACTGAAGATACGCGCTGCGCTGCGCCCGCAGCTTCTCGAGAGTCGGAGTGATATCTACAGCTTGCAACCCACGAGCGATTTAACCTTCCTCCAAAATCTTCGTTATCTCCGATACTTTCACGTCTTTCTTTTCCATCGTTTTCTGGGCTTGAGCCTTCTTCATCTCATACAGCCGAGTACCACACGCTTCTTCAACCATACCAAGAATCTCCTTTGGTTTCATATTCAGGACCTTCGTAATGTGTCCCTAAATTTCAACGGTTTCGTAGTGCAGTACTTGCATGATCAGAAAGTGGGGGTTATTCACATTCAACTGAACACTGTGAAATAGATTCTGGACTTGGTTCACTTGGGCGTTGTGGCCCTGAATCAAGTATTTGTTGCGTCCACCTATCACCACTTGACGAGTCACTGTGATTCGGTCATACTGCTCGTATCCAATAGGGCTCTGATCACTGCGCTCGTTGTTGAATACTAACGTTACTGTTGCTTTCGTGATGCCCGCCTGGCCTTGTTTGTACACTAATTCCTGTAGATTCTTTACACGGACCTAATACGTAATAACCTGTTATCAAAAAGAAGCATACTTGAGACAAGTTGGTAATTCCTAAGACAAAACAGATCGCATCCAGAATATTGGACTTCCCACTCCCATTTAGTCCTGTAATCGCATTGAATTTGCTGTCAAAGCCAGAGATCACTGTACGATTAGCATAACTCTTAAATCCATCTAAAATGATTTCTTCCAAGTACATATTGGCTCAATTACTAGATGGATTTTATTTGCTTTTCGTATTTGAATTCTCTTTGACCTTTTTTTCTATTTTAAACATTTGTTTTGTATTTCCGGAGTCGAGTGGAAAGTATCAAGATGCTTAAAAAGCCTTTTTGGACAAATGGCAATAAAAAGTTCGGTGCGACTCTTCAGAGGGTGATTGCAATAAATGAGACAATTTGTGTGATTAAGGAGTGCGCGTTTAATATAGAATAGGTAAAAATAGAATGGACCACTTGATGAATCGAGTAAAGTATTAATAATAAGTATAATGAATTTAGGGGCAGTGGGCGTTTCACTCTAGTTGATTATTCCATATACACAGATAGTCTTACCAGAAAGCCAAAATGTCTGAGGAAGTAAGTCGAAGTGTGTTTAGAGTGGTTGGAGTGTTGAGGCGTGAGAAGTGTTGCATGTTTACGGAAAGGGACTTTCTAACGGTATAATAGGCTAATAACGTTGCTGCAAACTTAGAGCAGAAGAAGAAGAGAACTTTCAAGAAGTTTACTTACCGCGGAGTGGACTTGGACAAGTTGCTGGACATGCCCTTGAAGGATTTGATGGAGCTTGTTGATGTA
>NW_013171867.1:849159-854764 GCF_000151665.1 Blastocystis hominis
TGTGGATGATCATACAATCATAATAATGATAATAATGATGATGAATGAAGATCGAAAACTAACCAAATACACACCATTCATTCAATCATTCATTCAATCGATCAATGGATTGAACAGCCTTTCTATTCTTATCAGTATTATTGAGTGTGAATGATGAATTGATTCTTTACGATATTCAACATTCATTTGCATTTTGAATCAGCTATCTTTCATCCATTGATTGAGTGAGTGAGTGTGTGGTTTGTGTGATATTGAAGAAAACGACATTCCATCCAAATATCGAATTGTGAAACCACGATTGATATTACTACGAACTATAACTATCAAGTATCAAACACATCCGATTTGATTCCATTATTATCAAATTGATAAATCCATGTTTTGTGACTCATTGATAAACAAACAAACAAAGAAAGAAACAATTGATAATTGGATTGATTGAATGGTGAATCCAATATGATTTCCAATGCTATTCAATCGGATTCTATTCTATTCTATTCTATTGTAGTTTCATTGCCTTGTTTTATCCATTTCACCTCTATTCTATTCTATTCTATGTATACAGTGATCGATTCCTATTCAATAAGTCAAAATCAATATCCTAATTCAATATCAATCATTCTATTGTATTGTATTGTATTGTATTATCTACCGATTTAACAATGGATTCACAAATGTGAATAATCATCCAATATCAATCGATTCCAACCATTCCATTGTGTCACTACCAAATCCAATCTTATTATTCATGATTATGATGATGATGATGATTATTCGAAGCAAGCAGTTTCCTATCAATATTGAACAAATCCTAGTTCAAACCTATTCAAACCATCATTTGTATATTATTATTATTATTATTATTATTGGTAGATTGGATTCATCATTTGTGAATGTTCAATATGTGATCATTGGGTCATTGGTAATAATAATAATGATCGAAAACAATGATTGATTGATTGATAGATTGAAACAACAATCATAATTGAGTATCATTGTTAAAATGGTAAAGAAGAACATCATAATAATCAGGCAGGATTGATATTTTGATAATTATAGAATCATGAATTGTGATCAAGAATCGGTTTCAAACAAACAATCAATCAATCAATCAATCAATGGAAATGTTCCCAAACAATGACGAATCACTGAACAAATCAAATCAAATCAAAATTATAGATTGAATGCTTGATTTAGTAGACAAGATCAGCGAGAATGGAAGAAACATCTATGAATCAAATCAAATCAATCAAACTATACTCCAAATTGATTTCCATCGAACCCACACGAATGAATCAGGTAGCTCGACATTTTGAAGATTTGGAATATCTAAATACTATCAATATTCAATATTCAGAAATACTTTTTAATGTCACCCAACGAGAATAAAGGAAACTCCATTTTACAGAAGTTATTGATGCCAGATTTGGAAGATCTACAAAACAAATCATAACCAATCAACTCATTATTACTTCGCATTATCAATGAACTTGAATCATCCTTCAATCTTCCAGCAAGTGCTTCATAACCGAGTTGAATGGATTGTAATGATGGAAGATCTACATCAATCATTTCATTCGAATTCATTCAATACTTTCAATTATTGTTGATAAGGATCTATAGAATGCAAAATCACCTAATGTAATGGATTGCAGATTTGGAAGATCTAGGCATCATTCAAATATTCAATATCATATCAATACCTCGAATCACAAATGAACTATTATAGAAATTGCGTGAAATACTTCCAAATGAACCAATTTGAATGGATTGTAATTGTGGTAGATTCTTCAATTCAAAGTCGCCAGCAAAATCATTAAAACTATCTTCACCAATTTGAATGGATTCCAATGATTCACAATTCAATATGTGAAATGATTTTGAATTGCTACATCTTTGGACAGCTGCGTAAATACTAATACCATTCCACTCGGCTTCTTTCATATGAGTAAATGAATTGTTTCCGATTTTGATCGTTTTCAATCGATTCAATCCATCGATTTTGAATGTTTTCACTGATTCAAAGCATTCATCGCCGATTTCGATAGATCGTAGCCACTCGAATCGATTCAGATCCAATGCATTCAAATCGTTACAGCAATTCGATGAAATCGTCAAATCGGTCACTTGCAAACTCACATCGGTCCATTTTGTAGATCCAGTGACGCTGAGTCGAACAGGAGCAGGAGCAGGAGCAGGTCTAGGAATCATGGCTGTTGATAAACCCTACCTCAATTTTGGATCGTACCATCCATCAGTCAGATCCACTCCACTCACTTCCTTTCCATCCTTCCATTCACATTCTCGAGTTGCCATTCCAGTCTTTTCATCAATCAAGCATCCTTTCCCTTCACGAAGAAATCGTTCATTGTCTTCATCATAGCGAAATCCACCCACATAGATCGGAATTCGTTTCGTTGGATCCAAACTATCTGCTCCATTTCGCTTCAATTCGGTCATCGTATCTCCATTGAAACATCGAATCACTTCTTTCAATACTCCTTTGCTCCACATCCCTTCCACAGCCACATTTCCGCTTTCTTCATCGTATTCGATGCCCCAGCCTTCTTTCATTCGTCTTTCGTTGTACCCTCCGTGATACAGCAAATGTCCCGTTTGGACTGACCAGATTTCCATTCGAAGTCCTTTCTTGTGGTAAACAAAACGTTTGTTGTTCATTTGTTCCAAAATATACTCGAATCGCTGACTGAAATCGGCTCGACCATTCTTGTATCGAATAAACTCCTCCGATTTCTTCCCATTCTCGTCCTCCTTCCATTCTTGTTTCAGTACGTTATTTTCAAACAGATACACATCACCAGTTTCGGAGCGCAATAGAAATTCGTTTCTGTGCTTTTCCTGGAATCGCTGAACAGTGTATTTGATTCCACCCTTGACCAGGGTTTCAGGGTGGCCGAGCGTACCGTATCCGTCCAGCAGATACTCGGTGAAACGAACTTCAGTCAAATAGGCTATTCATTAGCATGGAAGATAACACAATACATTCCTCAACCATTTTATTTGACCAAAATAAAAAAATTATGAGAAAATCCAAAAGCACACTCAGTTTAATATCCAGTTTAAATATCACCGAAACACAATTCTATTTTTCTATTGGAAATTTAGGAGTATGTATACATGGTGTAAGTTGAACTAGAAATGCCTGTTTCTCAAATTCCAACAAAAATGGTTCTATTTGCTTCTCACTTTTTCATATTTCTTCTATCAAATATGTCTTGCTATTTTCAAAGTGAATATTCAAAAATGAACCATTATCAATTGAGTGGTGGAGCATTCGATAGGAAATATGTCGAATCATTGCAATTCCACAAATACATTCCATTGTTTATTTTGGGAAGCTTTGTTATTTTTGGTTGGGTATTCACACACTTTAATAGCCTATACAATTCTATGAGAAGTGAAGAACGCTATTTGGAATGTGTTTTTGTTATCCTGAACACTTGAGAATAGAGTGTCTCTGAAACAAGATTTCCTAAGCTAGTCTGTGCTTACAACACTATTATTGGTGCTATCAGAGCTTTGTAGCTAGTTCTAAAGGAGCACAGTAGAAAACAGTTTCAGTAGTGTATTTCGCTATTTCAATATAATCCACCGAAACAATAGGGCTCAAGAATAGTTTTACTTTGGCTTGTCCATCCAACTGGTTAAGTCACTTTCGATTTGCTTCGAAGGAATTGCCTATAATGTCAGGAAAATGTCCAAATTGTAGGTTTTGTTGGTTCCAAATGGACTTCGTGTATTTTCCATTAATTCCACATCTATCCTCATCTTATATTTCTAGACTAGAGAATTGTTAATGTGAACTGTAGAAAACATCCTTTTTCTGGTGTTGACCAAGATTATGTGTGCTATCCATGCTTGTATCAAATGGATTGGTTATTCTATACGTAATACATATTATTTTCATTGTTTCTATGACCAATTGTCTTCCAGTCTTATTTCTACATATATTTTGATTCGTATAATGTTCACAGTTTATAATTATAGGTATTCGTATTGATTGTGCATAGATTGGATATTATTTGTCACTCACTTTCCCTCAGTGTGTTTCACTTCTAAATTATGTCTCTACAGGGTCAATTCGTTTGATTCGTGCTTATATTCGAATTCCTATTATCTTTGAAACAGCAATCATCACATTTCTTCCTACTATCAGTAAACTCATTCTACAGCTCAGTCTGCCGTTGTGTAACGTGTACATATTGATAATTATGATGTGCATCATCTTCCACAAACAACTCAATCAGTAAGTTATTCATTGTTTTCCTTTGGATTGATTGATAGCTATTCATTCGATATCTAGAGAATAGAAATGATAGTGTGTGGAATCAATCGAAAAGCAAGAAATCACTTTTCACACTTGGTTACTCTATTGTGTGGGTTGCATCTTGGTGTTGGAAGTGGAGGTTTGGCTAGATAAGCCTTTCGTTTTGCTAAGCCCTACTTTATTTGATCTCCCCAACAATGCCCAACCACACTCGAACATGTCATTCAAATACGATGGAATTCCAATCCTCTTTTCAATCCATTATTTCGCTTATGTAACGAGTGGTAACAGTAGAAAGTCATTGAGATATTACAATTATGTATTGCTGCTGTGTTCTAAAACAATATGTTCTCGGTAGATGCAGTAGAATCATTAGCACAATGCTAGCAAATCAACTATCAACTCACAGCACTCTATTATTATTATCAACTAGAGTCGTTTGGTTCCTCGTTCTGGATTATTCTGTTCATGTTTCTAAATCATTCCAACACCCTACACACTCTAAATCTACATTTTCCTTCCTTCCTAAACACATTTTCGATTTTCATTCAAATCCTACAACGCTTCAACCATTCCACATCTCTACAATTCCATCCATCCATCCATCCATCCATCCATCTTCCAAACCAAACACCGCAACCATTTCTCTCTTTCTTTCTCTCAGCAACTGCCAAATCGGTCTGGATCGTGGAAACGTGGAAACATCGCGACCCACGGCGCACCAGGCGTGATCGACGAGGTGGGCGCGGATGAGCGCGCCGGTCACGTCGTAGGCGAAGCGGAAGCGGAGGCGGAGGCGGAGGCGGAGGCGGAGGGGCTGTGTGACGGAGACCACGGTGGCGTTCTGCGCCCAGTTGGACAGGAAGAGATCCAGAGAGCCCGGTCGACTCTGCACACCTTCGTAGGGAGCCACGGACCCCACCCCATCGCCCACCAGATTCCTGCTCACTCACACCCACACCCACACCCACACCCAGAGCGAACCGGTGAGCGAGGAGGTTGGCTCGCCGTCCACCACCAACACCCAACGAATTCCGACGTGGCCATCGTGGACACTCCGAATTGCCTGCCCATCCACTCGGCACTGCCCACTTCGCTCGGGACGCACTCCAGCGTGTAGGAAGTCGCGGGGATCCCACCCTCCAACACGTGCCACACATCGCGTCCCGCGGGGAACCAGACGGTTCGGCGGAAGGAGGAAGGGGGAAGTCGCGGGAGCGCGAAGCTCGAAGGTGGCGGTGCAGAGATCATGGAAGGATCCGGTAATCGCCATCGCACTGTCATTAAGCCGTCATATGACAGGAATAGACCTGTTAT
>NW_013171868.1:0-2500 GCF_000151665.1 Blastocystis hominis
CCCGGAGTCATATCTGCACATGTCTACTAACCCTAACCCTAACCCTAACCCTAACCCTAACCCTAACCCTAACCCAAACCCTAACCCTGACCTTAACCCTTACCCTTTCCTGAACCTTATCGACATCCAGGTGGGTATCATAATCCTCTGCCAGGGGTCGTGGCACTAGACTGGTCATTTACTGTGAGAAAATTAGAGTGTTTAAAGCAGACTTTTTTTAGTTTGAATAGATTAGCATGGAATAATAAGATTGGCTTTCATAGTCGATTTTTTGGTTTGTTTATGAAAGCAAGATTAATAGGGACAGTTGGGGGTATTCATATTCAATAGCTAGAGGTGAAATTCTATGATTTATGGAAGATGAACTAGTGCGAAAGCATTTACCAAGGATGTTTTCATTAATCAAGAACGAAAGCTAGGGGATCAAAGAGGATTAGATACCCTCGTAGTCTTAGCTATAAACGATACCGACTAGGAGTTAGTAGATGATCCAATGGTGTCTATTAGTACCTTATGAGAAATCAAAGTCTTTGGGTTCCCGGGGGGAGTATGGTCGCAAGGCTGAAACTTAAAGGAATTGACGGAAGGGCACCACCAGGAGTGGAGCCTGCGGCTTAATTTGACTCAACACGGGGAAACTTACCAGGTCCAGACATAGGAAGGATTGACAGATTGATAGCTCTTTCTTGATTCTATGGGTGGTGGTGCATGGCCGTTCTTAGTTGGTGGAGTGATTTGTCTGGTTTATTCCGATAACGAACGAGACTTCCGCCTATTAGTTGGATGAAATGGGATTTTTAGCCCCATTATTTTTTCATCAGCTTAGAGGGACACTGTGCGTTTGAGTACAGGGAAGCTGGAAGCAATAACAGGTCTGTGATGCCCTTAGATGTTCTGGGCTGCACGCGCGCGACACTGAACTATTCAACGAGTATCTGAGTCGATAGACTTGGGAAATCTTTTGAAAATAGTTCGTGATGGGGATTGATGCTTGTAATTTTTCATCATGAACGAGGAATTCCTAGTAAATGCAAGTCATCAACTTGCGTTGATTACGTCCCTGCCCTTTGTACACACCGCCCGTCGCACCTACCGATTGGATGATCCGGTGAACACTTTGGATTTTTAATTATTTATCAGATTCATGCTGGTAGATAATTGAAGAGAAGTCGTGTAAATCTTATCATCTAGAGGAAGGTGAAGTCGTAACAAGGTTTCCGTAGGTGAACCTGCGGAAGGATCATTATCGTGTTTTGTTGTGGGTTGTGGCAGTGATTGCTACATAGCATTGGAAATTGTGAATGTATTGTGGTTGTTGATTTTGAGTTATTTCATTGTTATTATTATTATAACTCTTCACGATGGATATCTTGGCTCTTGAATCGATGAAGAACGCAGCGAACTGCGATACGTAATGCGAACTGCAGAAGTCTGTGAGTCATTGAATCTTTGAACGCATATTGCACTTCCTTTGGGAGTATGCTTGTTGGAGTGTGATTTGACTTGGATGTCTGCCTATGGCAATAGTAATAGGATGGACGATGATTGATGGTGGATTGACTAAGAGCTTCCTCCATTGAAATAGAATTTGGAAAAGGAGTTAAATTGGTAAATATCAATTAATTCCCTTTCTCTTATCCTACTCTTCTCATCTTTCATCTCCAATCAAGCAAGAAGACCTGCTGAATTGAAGCATCTAACTAAGCAGAGGAAAAGAAAATAACGATGATTCCCTTAGTAACGGCGAGTGAAGTGGGAAAAGCCCAATCCGAATTAACACTTAATTGTGTTAAGTTGTGGAGTGTAGAAGTATTGTTTAGTAACAGTATACTATGAGAATTGGATTGGAAAGTCAAGTCATAGAAGGTGAAAACCCTGTATTTGCATAGTGTATTGTACTTGTGAAGCAGTACTTCGTGGAGTCGAGTTGTTTGGGATTGCAGCTCGAAGTTGGTGGTAAACTCCATCAAAGGCTAAATATGTTCAAGAGACCGATAGCGAACAAGTACCGTGAGGGAAAGATGAAAAGCACTTTGAAAAAAGAGTGAAATAGTACTTGAAATCGTGGAGGGGTTAAGCGTAGGAGTGGTTGAATGATGCATGGATTGTTATTGTTGCATGTTTGTGATGATAAGAATGTATGCAAAGGAGTGGTTGTTTAATGGTGGTAAAAGGATTGTACTGCTACTGAACTTCCCTTAATTCCTAATAACTGCTTCTCCGTCCCGTCTTGAAACACGGACCAAGGAGTCTATCATATTTGCGAGTAGTTTAGTGTTAAACTAAAATGCGTAATGAAGGTAATGGTTGTGACAGCTTTGTATCGAGAGAGCTAGCAACAACTACCGGTCTTGCATCTCTGATAAAGGATTCGAGTATTAGCAAAGATGGTGGGACCCGAAAGATGGTGAACTATGCCTGAATAGGACGAAGCCAGGGGAAACTCTGGTGGAGGTTCGAGTGGATTCTAACGTGCAAATTGATCTTTAAATTTGGGTAT